>NC_134571.1:84876646-85176646 GCF_050947875.1 Dermacentor variabilis | reverse complement strand
AGGCTTGCTGTGTTTGTGTGTGCTGAAGACGGTAACTTTGACACGGTGAAAAATGATCACGGCTGTCAACTGTTTGTTAAGTAAATGTAGCTACACTTCACTTAAAGCAAGGTTTCTATTTTTTTTAATTTTCTTGTATGCGTTTCTATTGTCAGTTTCAGATCTGGAATTTCCAATTTTCTGGACAGGGTGAAGATATTCCCTGCATTTTTCCCAGCTTTATTTTTGTTGTTAAATAAAGGAAGTTGGCAAGAACTGACCATTGTAACCTTCGTGTGCAATTGAGCAATATTACCCAACTTGAAATTACTGTTATCTAATTACTACTATACCATACGACTATTAATTGCTATTACTAGTTAATTGACATTAAACTGTCATCAAAATAAGCACGTCTGTGTTGCTGACATCGGGTGCGTAAGTGCAGCTTCCTGATCCATACCATAATTCATCAGTCCAAATTTACTGTACTTGGTGTGTTGAAGTTTTGAGGTTTTTAGTTTAACTGTTCACCAACAATTTTGCAGCTCTTGTCGGTTGGTCTCTGTCAGTGCACATTCTTAAAATTGGGCTTCAGATGGTATGCCAACTCATTTGAGCAGGCAACAAGTTGAAAATAAAAACGTATAGCTAGCCACCAGCAAACCGATGTACTTGAAACGGTCAGTGACAATTGCTCTTTTGAAGGCAATCCTGGAATTTAAACCATTCAAGGTCATATTGAGTTGAAAGCTCGAACTTCGCATGTGGAAAAGGCTACAAGACTGCATGCTTTTGGGAGGGAATAAGATGTTATGGCGACAGATGATGAGAACCTGAACTTCCTCCAATAAGTGTGCGATCACAAGAACTTCCCAACAAATTTTTGTAAACTACAATCTGCTGACATCATTATTACAGTGTGCAGAGGCTTATTATTCACTGACATTCAGGTTTATCAATCATCGTGTGAGGAATGTGGCAGCACACACAAAGAAACGAACCCTTCCACTCGCGCAGAGTGTTACAGTGCTTGCACTGCCAGACTGCCATCCTCCTCATAGCATGTGCAAAGTCGCCCGCCGCGGTTGCCCAGTGGCTATGGTGTTGGGCTGCCGAGCACGAGGTCGCGGGATCGAATCTCGGCCATGGCGGCCGCATTTCGATGAGGACGAAATGCGAAAACACCCGTGGTGCTTAGATTTAGGTGCACGTTAAAGAACCCCAGGCGGTCGAAATTTCCGGAGTCCTCCACTACGGCGTGCCTCATAATCAGAAAATTGTTTTGGCACGTAAAACCCCATATTTTAATGTGCAAAGTGGCGGTGTCTCTATCACATCTGCTCTTCACTGTAGTGCTTGGCATTCCAATGCTCTCAATGACTCCCTTTAGTTCTCTCTGAAGCACATACAAAGTAGCACATCTGATTGCCTTGGTGCGCATGCATCAAGCTGCATAATTTGTTCCTACTATGCTCGCACTCCAATGGAACATCCGTGTTATTCGAAGGGCGATATTTCTTGTCTTCAAATTCTGGATAAGGTGAGTAAAGGTGCAATGAATGCAAGCGCTACCATAGAATTCAAGTCCTCAAGCTTCACCTGTATGGTGCTCTGCCAGAGCTGCACTCAACTATCTGAAGTATTCGCATGGAAATGTGTGACAGTTTTGACAGCATCGACCACCACTGCATCCATTTCTCGAGAGAGGTGCGAACTTTAGTATATTTGCCAATTTGGCTTCACTATACTGCTCAGCTTCAGTAACTAAAAGAATTAATTAGTGTATCTTTTTTTATTTACTTGCCTGGACATTTTTGTCGCGCGAGTGACATCCGCCTCTTCCGTAAGTACACGTGAAAGAGCAGAACGGCGCGATGATTGTCACGGGCGATATAAAAGAAGTCGCAGTTTCGCCCGAAAGGCGAAGTATCGATGGCAATAGCAAATCAGTGGGCAGCTACACGAAGTAAGGAAAGTAGTTTTATCGGCCTTGAACTTGTAAACAAAGGAATACTAACTAAATTAACGAGCACGGTCTCACGCGGGCACAAGCCAACATGAACATCTCACTGGATAACCGCGGAAACTCGCTTATCTAAACGCTGCAGTGAGGAAACGCGACAGCTGCAGCGAGCGAATTGACTTTCGGGCTGCCGCTCGCATCAACGCGGACTCTGTACCGGTTGCAGATGGCGTTCGAGAGACAGCGGGCGCGTGCGGCCGCCCGGAGTAGAACGCGCACCCCCTCCCTACCCTCCTCCCGAAGCCTTGCGCGTGACGGAAGGCGGCGCGCTTCCTCCCCGCTTTCCGCCGTTGCGTGCGCGAGATTTAGCCGCGATTGCCGGCTCACCTTCGCACGCGCTCACTCGCGCATAAAGCATATGGTGCGCCGCGACAATTTTATCGCACTTGGACTTTATACGGAACCTCACGGCGACGCCAACGGCAAGAATGCGCCTGGAGTATCCATATAATGATATCGCAATACAAAAATGTGCCGATCCCACGCACTGTGGGAATCGATGTAAGCAAAGCTTTCCGTGCTGGATGCTTTGATTGACGATAATTAGCGGTAATATTGACGGCGAAAGCTCAATTTCTTCAACGTTTAGGTTAACACGAGAGTGGTGAGTTAATGTTAAACGTTACCTTGCGTGCACCACTGCTGTTTGTCTGCGTAGTACACAGAACACACAGGGAGACGTGTTTAGAACGACAGAAAGCTGAGCTAGTTGGTAAGGATTTATTATGCAAGAAAAGGTTAGGCGTGCACTAGAGACAAGAGAAGTGGACAACACGAACGCCGACTATCGGCGTTCGTGTTGTCCACTTCTCTTTTCTTGTGTTTTGTGTGCACGCCTCCCCTTTTCATGCATAATGAGAGGTGTTTGCTTGAGGCGTTGTTGTGCGCCATATTTTATAACCTCTGAGAGGGTTGAGCGTTGTCAGTTCTTCACATGGCACATCGCATTGTGGCAGAGGTATTATACTTGAATTGCATTATGGGGCTGTACGTTCCAAAACCACACTCGGATTATGAGGCAAGCCGTAGTAGCGGACTCCGGATTAATTTTGACACCGCGATGTTCTTTAACATGTCCCAAAATCTAAGTGCACGTGCGTTTTCTATTTCGCCCCGTAGAAATGCGGCTGCCGCGATTGGGATCAAATCCACGACCTCTAGCAATGCCATAACCGCAAAGCTAACGCGCCGGCCAGAGAAGTGTTGATTTGACGGTAGACCGCTTCCGCAGTGACTCCTGACCCTGCGGTGCGCTTTAATTAATGCGGCTCTGCTTCTGCACGCCCTGCGTAAGTTGCCCGCTTGACATATTTGCATGGACTTTATTTTTCAGAAATAGCAGCAACGTACAGTGCCGTTTAGATTATCCTGTTTCCCGACAACCGCTGTCGTATAGTAGTGGGGTTTCCTTGCCTTCTCACGTCACCTCCCCCTCTCTTATATTGCAACTGCATCTTCTCCCTCTCCTTCTTCTCCTCTCTACAGTTCTATCTGCGTCCCCTTTGGCCTCGCACGTTAGTATTAAGGGGAGCGCTGCAGTTTCTACAATGCTTTTGAGGAGAGTCACGGATAATTACAGCTGCCAGCGACGGCCAGGGAGCTCCACAGGGCATTGTGCACATTCGACATGGTGGGGTGAAAACGAGTTTCTCCCGTCGCCTTTTCTCTCTTACTCGCGCTGTCATTATATACATGCTCTGAACCCCCCCTCTCCCCCCTCCCGACGCGGTGTGCGCGACAGCAGCCCACAGCAGCAGCAGCAGTGGGAAAGTCGAAGGAAGAGGCAAAGAAAGCTTCGCTAAAAAAAAAAAGGGGGTGGGGGGTGAATTGTAAGTTTTACGTTGTGGTTTATCGTTCGATTATGGAAAACAGAGGGACGCTCAACGGCACTACATTGTCGGTCGTGAAGCCTAGCTTGCCTGCCTATCATGGGGGAAACCGATGACCCAGACCAAACCCGCAGAGAGTGGTAGGGGAAAACGATAAATAAAAGACAATGGGGTTAACCAGCACTGAGCCCGGCTGGTTACCCTACACTAAAGGAAGAGAGAAAAGGGAGGAATAGATTAAATTAACGAGAAATTCCACTGAACCTTGATATCGTCGACGTAGTGACAGTTCTGTGCTTCGTATCACGGACGGTCCACTCAGTTCTGTAGCCTTCAAAAATCGCAGCACCACCTTCGTGGCCTTTTTTGTAGCTCCGATATGCGAGCTCATGGTCCCAAGATCTTGTTCAATGTGAAAGCTTTTCGATCTAGCTGATTCAGAGGTGTGCGGAAGCCATCTATTTCATTTTCAAAAGACTTGCGGTAGTATAGTAGGTTTTATATGGCATTCTCGACACCACAGGCGTTACACTCGGCGCTATCAGCCGTTCCAATAAAAAAATGAATATGCATTGGTGAATGCAATTCCCAGGCGTAAGCAACACACCACTGTTGCCTCACGTCTATGAACACCAGATAATAGCCGTAGTTGCATTAGATGAGTCGAGAGAATCCAACCGATAGTGAGTGAATTCAGGTGTGCACCACTTCTGCAGTCCCTTGCGGTGCGCTAGCTTGCTTAAGTGTTGTGCTGCGTCAGTCCTAGATCAAGGTATAAAAACAAAGTTCACTTCATCATGTGCTTTCCTAGCAGCTTCGCCGGCGAGTCGTTGCCGGAGGTACGGAAATGAAAACCCGCAGAGGTACATATGTAGGCAAAGTAAGTTTTGTCGAATCGAATTATGCGGTTTAAAAGGAGCTCGATTAGCCCTTTCTTTTAAGCCTGAGCTATATGCTGGAATAAGTGCGATGCTTTTCAAGGAATATATTCGCGAAAAAAGGTTTTGAAGAGGTCTTTGAAGTAAACGAATACGTGGAAGAGCTCAATGTTTTCTTTCGCCATTTCTCGTCAGCAAATCAGCTCCTCTTAGTTGGGGCTTCGCCGATTGCAATGATGGGCATCAGTTATAAAGTTTAACCCGATTAATCGAAACCCTTCAATCGCAATTTCAGATATACATATACACAAGCTTAAGGAACTATTAATCTGGAGATTTAGGCACATAAACATTGAAGAAAAATATTCCGGTGTATGTGATTGCCGATGGTAATCAAAGTCAGCGATAGCTTTCTGGAACTTCGCTGCGTTGCCGCGACACTTCCTTTTGAACTGTGTAATGCGGCTGTAATTAATGGAACAAAATTGCAGCAAGCTATCAATGACTTCAATTGTCATCGGCAAGAATTTATACCGCAATTTTCTTCTCTTGTCCTTGCTCAACGATAGCGATAACGTTTACATCTACGGCGTAGAGCGTGTTGCTTTTCTTCACTCGCGAGCCCTGCACGTTTGCCGTCAGTTTCCACTCCCCCTCTCCCCCTTACGCTTCTTAGCTTCAGCCATCTTAGCAGCATCACTGCATATCATATTGACCGCAAATAAAGACAGGGACAGCGGAAGAGAACACAAAAACGACACGGGCGGTCGCTTTTGTGCTCTCTTCCGCTGTCCCCGTCTTTATTTGCGGTCAATATGATAGGCTCTAAACACCAACTAGCCCAAACTAAAATTCTTCTGTAGCAGCATCACGTCGATAAGCTACTTCATCTCTTCATCTCAGCAGCAAAATGTCTACGTTGAGGAGGCACTTCTATATAAACCACGCCAAGGGCGAATGGAGGACAAGCTCGCGACACATCCGAAGCAGGAAGAGTGATAAGAACTGACACAGGCGCTGGCGCGACTCCATAAATAAGTTTAAGAAAACCTAAAGAGCCGCTGACTGTTATGCGCTGTTACACTAAGAGATATGCGGGTGCGGTAAAAATCATTATATATGAGGCGTCATCGTATGTGCAGATTTCGTGTGTTTTAACGCTTCAATAGGCGGAAAACAGGTGCGTGGACTCACTGACCCTATATTTTAGGTCGATTTCCTACTATATAGTCCGGTTTGCTGTGTCTGTATACGTAAATAAATACTGGCTGGAGAACTGAGGTTGACGCTCCCGAACCTCGCTGCGCCTTTCCTCCTCCCGACGTCACGTCACGACGACGTCTCAGCTTGGCGCGTACTTACACGTTCCCCCTTACTCCCCCTTGCGGGACACTTTATCATTCCTCTACACGTCTCTCATCCGATGACAGGCTTCCGCATGTGACTAGAAGACAAACCACCACGAAATTATGCAAAATAGCCAAAGAACACCATCGCTCTAAATTTACAATACGCTGGTTATAAATTAAGTGGGCTTCTCCACGTGCTTATTCCATTCGTGGAGAAGCCAAATTTCAAGGCGGCTGCTACATACGTGCAGGCAGATTTGGAAGGTTCGTTTATACAGAGCACCAATATAAAAGTTTGTCAGAGACACTTCAGACTGCTTATGTGTGGGAATGCGAAAGCATTATAGTCCATTTTGTGTGTGTGTGTGTGCTTTTTTTTCGCACTTTCCTAGTCCGTGCAAGCTCACGCCTGCGTTCTAACCGCGCCTCGGCAAGGCCAAATCAAAGTGCGCCAAGCGTCTCAACACGCTCGCTTGCCCGCGAGAAGTTCATAACTCGAGGGGCCGCTCAGCGGCGTTCAATTAGACATTAATGCTTTTGATTTTATACACCCAATTTCTACACTCATGACGTGGCACCACCTCCTCCTCATTGGCTGCCCCATCACTCGACCAATGACGCATGCACCAGGCGGACATTCCAGAACCGTGGAGTCACCGTGACGTCAGGGAAGCGTGCTCATCTCGTAACCCGGAAGCCCGGGTTCGAATCCCAGCCAGACCGAAATTTAACAAATTTTCCTTTCAAGGCCATTGATTTACTTTGTTTACAGGAACCTCCCTGGGAAATTTGACGTCAAGCCGAGTATTTTTGGCGCGTTTTTACTCTTTGCTCCATCGGCCTTTTTTGGTACCCTCTCTAGACACCCACGCCGCCGAATTTTTGCGTAATGAGACACATAATGCTTTCGCATTAAAAACGTCAATGTGTTATTTGCAGTAACAAACCTATACGGGGGCATTTGCCGGATATCACCGCGCGCAAGCGGTAGTGAATTTGTTTCGTGCGTAAAAGAATAGCGTTAGTGTAGAAGAAACCTATCCATTTCCAAACCACGTCAGTTCTTGGCCGGGTGCCAGCTACCTGTCAGGTTGTTCTCGAATGCCCTTGGCACGGGCTACTTTTTCATGACTAGAAAATATGGAAAAATCTGTCGCAACTTTGCAGCTTTCCGTAAAACATTTGAAAATGTTTTTACTCTTCGCAATCTAGCCTTTGCAAAAAGCATTGGGAGCAGCAATTTTTCCACGCAATAGATAGAACGTTTGAAGGCGAAGTATTCTACAACATGCGCATTTCATTTAAGAAAACCGCGCTTCGGGCCATCTGTTATTTCGGGCCGATGCGGTGGCAACTGCCAAGCTCACCACGTCGCGGACTCGTGCTTCTGCCATGATTTACCCGTTTCATTCACATCACTAAAAAGAAATCCTAGAGTGGTTCGACAAAAACTGCATCATTGCTCGCTATTACCTTGTAACGTCCCGAAAGCTAATTCAATATTTTTTTTTTATTTGTGCTCGGGGTAATGCACGATAGGTCCCGAAAATTACAGTTGCCGGGGTCACCTCTCATAACATCCCAGGTCAGTTCTACATGAAACAGTAAGCTGGCAACATTTGCGATAGCATTTAATAGTAACGACAAGTGTTTTTAAATGGTACTTGTCAAAAAATGCGCATGATTTCTTTGTATTTGCTTCTTAGTTGAACTTCCGAAGTGTTCCTTTTTTTGCGTTTGCCGACTTGTTGACAAGTGCTTTACCTTTAGAATAGCGCCCAAAATTGATTGATTGATTGATTGATTGATTGATTGATTGATTGATTGATTGATTGATTGATTGATTGATTGATTGATTGATTGATTGATTGATTGATTGATTGATTGATTGATTGATTGACGATTAGAAGTAAAAAAATATCGATGCGGTGAAACTTTATTGATATGATTACTGTTGATCCCGATGTCGAACTCCGATGAATATACTCTTTTGGTGTGACGCTTCATAGTAGTGCGCATGCTTTCTTTTGAACTGCGCTGAATGACACGAGCTGTTATACGGTGCGTGGTCGTGTTATAAGGCGGGCGTCTAGCCCGTGTCCTATGGCGAGACACTGAGCACTCCTGCCGTGTCTCCCGGCGGTCGCTTTAAAGACTTTCTCTACCAGCTTACATGTTAAGGGACAGCTTATAACAATCCACGAAGACGTGGATTGTTACTCAAGACAACGGCTGCAGTGTACAGCGACAGCAGCATCAAGGGCACATCGAAGAGCAATGTGATAAGTTAGAGAGACACCAAAGAGAAAACAATTAAATACCAAATATAAGAAATAACTACGCTAAATAGAAAGAGAAAGTGGTCTTAGTAAATTACCCTTTTACAGTACAGAAAAGAAACAAGTCTTGCCTGATAATTAAGAGAAAATGCATAAACGAAAGACGGGCGGCCCCGAGACCGTCTTGAAGTTCCCTCTCTTCGTGACGTAATGGGTTCTGACGGCGTCTACTTTGGAGCAATATTTGACTATCTGTAAAGACCGACTGCATTGCACTCTAAAAGGGCCACTCCCAAGGCACGCGCGTGTGCGCGCGCGTGTGTGTGTGCGTTTAATGAAGTTTGACTTTTATTTTATTTTCCGACAGTCAGCTTATTAACGCGAAATTAACGAAAGTACAGAGTATTCAATTATACTGCTACGAATATGAAAGAAACACGTAATACATCTCCGGATATTTACAGTCACATTGGCGGCTGACAAAATGGCAGTTAGCTCGCAAAAGTCCACGAGCGTCGTCGTATCCCGGCTAATACTCGATGTCTTCTTCGTGAGACTGTGAAAATACTCTATCAGTCTAAACGGGCGTTCTCTTTAGTGCAAAGACGAGCGACCGGAGAGCAGCACGCGATCGCTTTATTGAGTTATCAGAGGTACGCTTTTGCAGAGAGGGAGAGAGCGATTGCGAAGAGGAGAAGTCGCTCTATTATGTAACAGTATAGGGAGCACGGCTCAGCCCCTCACTGTCACCATGAGAGAAAGTTTGGTAAAGCAGGAAAGCAGGAAGAGCGCAATAACAGAGGACGGGTGACTCTACGCCACCGAGAAGTACCGTTTACGTCATGGATTTTGACAGCGTCTACACCGCGTGTAGGTAAAGTTTTCATCGACAAAAGAAACAACAGATTATCTCGCCTCAAAACCACCCAAACACGAGAGAGATAGAGATAATGAACTTTATTAAGAGCATACGAGTTTCTTGCGGGTGGCCTCCTCAAACCGGGAAGCCATGTGACCTGGTCGCCTGCCTTGCCCTGTTCACGCGATGGCGCTGCTCGTTCGGTTTGAATTTAGGTTTGAAGCTTTGGAGGGAGAGAAGCTCACAGTAAAATTGATTATGAAAAGCGACTGAGGAATATGGAAGAAAGTAAATGGGCTGGAAGATTTTCAGGTATTTGTACAAGAAAAACATTGATTCACAGTGGAGGAAAAGCACTAGGAAGTTTACCAGTAAATATGCGACCTGTATGGTGAGCAACATGTCAACAAAGAAAGTCAGAGGGGTTGAGATAATCTCGTGGGTGGCGGCGATGGAAAAGAAACCTGCGGTGAGCAACTACTTAAGAGAAAAAAACGAAATCAGGAAAGAAACAATTTGTGATAACTAAAAGGAAAGCTCATTACTTTTCGAAGCGAGATCAGGATGCCTTAGAACACGCACTTATAAAGCGATAAACAAGAAGGAATAAGAAGCTTGTGCTTGCTGCGGTAAAGTTAAGGAAACGATGGAGCATGTTGTATTAAAATGTGACGATATCTGCCCAGTGTTCGATTTAGGCATCTTTGGCCTCCTTGAAGCCCTTGGGTTCAGCGAGAGCAGGGGGAAAGTAGACATGTACGCAGTAGAGATTGGTAAGCGGCGATTGGAAGATTGGTGAAATAAAAGTAAGGGAAACGACAAATAACGGAGGTGTGCAAAAACAAAATTCACAATAGGGTTTCAGAAAGTTTGGTTATGGGAATTCGGCGTGGTTTTTTTCTTTCCTTTTTTTTTCTTTTTTAACATATAATAAGAGCTTGGTGGTGCAACCCACCACCCCGTTCCAAAGGGGACGCTCACAGCAACCATCCATCCATCCAACCATCCATCCGTCCGAAGCTGGTGAGGCGAATCTCCCACTTCTAAGAGAAAATAATTTTGAGCCTATGATGTCACACAGAGGTACCGGCGCCGAGGTTTTGGCATGAAATTCGAACAAACACAAAAGTCTCTCTCTCTCTCTCTTAACGGTATAGTTGTCCAAAACCCTTTTTTTTTTTTTTTTTTGCCATGTGAATAGAAATAGATCTTGAAAGATGTTCTTTAGTGTCCTAAACTTGACCGTCGCTGACATCATGACAGTTAATGTTATTACTGTTATTCTAAACAGCGAAATGTTCGAATCTAATCTAACAAAATTTTGGGGAGGAACGCCCCTTTTATTTACGCCAGTGTGCGTTCTGCGACGTAGGAAGGAAGGACATAAGTGTGAACTTAGGGCTTTTGTTTTTAATCCTGAAGTCTGAGCCTGAGCAATGGCGTGAGCCATGAGCCCATCGTTGAAGGTATGGGAGTCGGTTAGGGCAAAGGCCCACACTGTGAAGATTCTGTCTGTCGCGTTACGTGAAAGCCGTCGGCCACAAGTGATGAAGATCTGTGTCCAACTGAAACGGCACAGTATAAGCAGCGGCCAAAACATTTGCGCGAGAAGCGGTTAGCCGGTGCAGTTTACACAAGTTCTTCCGGATACTCAAATATTATAGCGAACATCTTTTTATTTTAACTCGACTTCCGCTGACCGGTCACCCTGCCGGTGACCAGCTTTGACACTTTCATTCATTCATTTTACAACACTATACCAGCCGTGATGGCTCAGAGAACACGGCATTGTGCACGACGTTCGAATCCCAGCTACAGCGGCCGCATTCTGTCAGGTAAGGAACCCACCCAAACACGCTCTTTTACTCACAATTGGGCGCGCGATGAACAAACCCAGCTGATTAAAATTACCCCTTGGTCCAGCACTACAGAGTCTGTATAGCCATTGTGTGGGGCTTGTTGTGTCAAACCCGATCAAACTAACTTTACTTAGTCGAAGCTCCAGGCTTTGCTATCAAGCACTGAGGTTATGAAAAGAAGCCAACCCCGTATCCCTAATAGGTTAGTGGCGTCAAACCCTCCCAAGCTACTTCACCAAGACGAACGCCTTGGGCTTTACCACTAGGCACTGAAGCTATGAAAAATAGCCAGCCCCGTAGCCCCTTTGAGTTACACGCATGGTGGAAGCGTCCAGACACTCCGCTCCCATTCCCCTCACCTCCGCTTGGACTAGCGGGCCAAAGCCGCGCATTCAATGCCAATATATCTACCTTTATAAAATTAAATACCCCTCATTCCTTCACTCCACAAGCAACTGAGACGTTGAGCCAAAGGTGATGCAACGCAGCAACTACGGAAGCAGGGCGAGATTCACGGTAGTGCAGTGTGTCTGCTGAGCCACTCCACTAACGTGCAGCGAGCAGAAGCCAAGTGTTAGTGGTAGACGTAACGAATGGCCTGTCCTGTAGACACAGGTTTCGCAAGTATTTGCGCGTGTCGCATCACTTTTTTTTTCTAAGCTCCCCTTTCTATTTTCTGCACAACGCTGCATCGCGTTTGTGAATTGGAAAATACAAGATTTTATCGCATAGAATTCAAATGTTCGCAGTCACTCTGCCTTCTTAGTCGCCTAAGACCAACAGCCACAGAATTTCCGGAACAAGGGAGGCCGTCGGAAGATTAAATTTTCTTACGGACATCGCACGCACGACGAAGCATTGACCGTGCTTTTGATGGTACCTGGCGTTGGCTGCAGGTAGAACGCGAATTTCCGTGGTTCCCCGTCCCTGCAAGCTTTTGCTCTTGGAGCACTTTCAGATATAGCTCAACCAACAGTGCATTCGAATTTGTTTACCTGAATATTTTCTGTTACTGCTTTATTACCATGCTGTATGTTTGCTTTATACGGACAGTGAGCCCTATGGCGCCTGTGCTTTCCGCGACCAAGTGAAACAGCGTATCAAAGGTTACCCAGAAAGGACAAAGTCTATAACTTTCTGACAAGCAAAGAAAGTTTTACTAATTTTGAACATGATATAATAAACGCAGTTTCTGCAGAATCTACCTGTTTGGTACCAGCTGAAGTATCTTAATATATACTGATAGGCTAGTTGGTGAGCCATGGTATTGAAGTATCGTCAGCGATAGCAAGGTATTACAATGTTACACGAAGTGAGGCTCGTTGTCTTATCGGCAGTATAAAGTACAGTAAACTAAACACGCATGGTGTCGCGCGTCCAATAGCACGCATGAACATTGTTCACTTGATGACCGCGAGCACTTTCGGTCAGGAGAGCGCAACTGCTTGTCCCAAGGCGAACATTCTGTGCTGCCGCTTCCTTTACCATTTACCGCGTTCCACCTCCGAAGCTAAGCAGGTCACATGACTTTCAATACTTACCGCGCGGTTCGTGCATGCGTCATCGCACTCAAGACAGCACGAAACGCCTGGAGTTTTCGCATAATTGCTATAGCAATAAAAGAATGGGTAGGGAACTCCGTGAGGCTATTTTTGCTTTGCGGGCGCCTATTGACAATGCTCCCAAAGTAGTGACTGCTCTTATAAAGCGTACTGCATCGCCGCCTCCTACAAAGCTCACACCCGGATGAAGGTACACCTTATACCAATCTCTGGCCGTGCTGCAATCGCTAGCCCCCTTCTCTTTCGGTCTATTATGTTTACACGATTAATAATAATAATAATAATAATAATAATAATAATAATAATAATAATAATAATAATAATGAGGAGGAGGAGGAGGAGGAGGAGGAGGAGGAGGAGGAGGAGGAGGAGGAGGAGGAGGAGGAGAATTATGATGATGGTAGTGGGGTGGTGGTGATGATGATGATGACGTATAGATTGTTTGCCTTGCAAGCGAATCCTGCTCTGTCTGAACTTTGTTAATTTTATGTTCTCTAATTATAATTGGCGAAGTAGTTTTTACTATCACATGCATTTGAATGCGGAACACACACACACACACACACACACACACACCGCTGGGCCGGTTACAATGAAATTTGTTGCATTTGAGAGACAAAAGGTAAATTCTAGCAACAGTAGAAAGCAATATTTTCATTTAGAACACTCTTAATTTCTACATAAGCCAAAATTGGAAAAAAAAAATGAACATGAAGTTTACAAATCAGTAAATGTGGACCAAAAACCGATATTGCAGTTCTGTAATCTGCATCTGTTAGCGCATCTAAAGCCGACAAATCTGATATGCGAGTTAACTGTTTACGGTAAAGTGTCACAATGCTGGCGAGTGTTCTGCAATATTTCTACCTACAAATTAGTGGTATACTAGAGAGCGGTGAATAAAGTGTTCTGTTTTCTTTTAATCATTTCAAAGGTTACCCGAATTACGTCACTACGTAGGAAGTACTTGGCCAGGCGGACATCATTAGTGGCAAAAAACGATAGCAATACGATAGCAAATGAATCGCATTAATTAATTTCCCAGTTACCAGCGTTAGGGCAAATGTTCATATTGGAAAGTTAAAGAAAATTGTTATAAAAGCTTAAGTTCACGTCTCTACATTTCAAAATGCCCATGCAGACCGATACCAGTGGCGAAAAATTATTCAATTTACTTTATTATGCATGCGGCGCCGCAATTAATGTACTCGGATGTGCTTTCCTCGCTTTTCTTTTTCTATTTTGCCATGACATGAGGTTTCCAGCATGGCCTTGATTTTTGTTGCCGCATTCCTGCAACGTTGTTTCTTCGCGCGTCTTGCTGTTCCTTTCCTTTTTCTTTCTTGCGATCTCTTTATTCCACTCGACTTAGTTATGCGTGACATATCATATATTGCTTGTGCTACCTACATCTGCTCTACGTTTCGTATCTATATTGTATACCCCCCACTGCAACACCATGTAGGCGCTGCGGGCAACAAAATAATAAATAAATAAATAAATAAATAAATAAATAATGGCAGCTCACTGTCCAACCAATGTGCGATGTAAAAGCGGGGCGCAAAATAAACTTACCGTCACACTTATTATGATTGGCGCTCTGTGCAACTACCAATTAAATGCACAGACACTTCGGCAGGAGGATTGAGACAGACCACTTTATCGTGCCAAAACTTGATTTTATGCGCCGCCATACTACGTTACGCAGGGGAGGGGGAGTTGCAATGATGATGTATGGGGTTTTGTGGCGCAAGGGCCAGGTATGGCCAAAGAGCGCAATGTCTGTGCTAATGATTTTGCGGTGTAATTATGATTACTATGAAGTTCGTGTGAGGTGGCTGTAAAGAGGCCTTAAAATATACGCTCTAAAGTGCGTAAAATCTGTATGATAAAATTATGGCGATGACGTGTGACTTGTACTATGAACATTTAGATGCATTTAAAAAGAATGATGCGATAGGTAAAATATATGTGATTGTGAAAAATCCTAGAGCACTACTGCCTCCTTAGAGCCCTTGAAACACAAGGGCCTGGAGGCATGTGCTATGTAAAACAATTATCGCAGTGGCATCCTCTCAAGAGAGGAGGCGCTACCAATTCATGGGACTAATAACATGTAAGACCACATCTTTAAGATAGCCTAGCACTGTGTCTGTATTAAAAAGCGGTTCTGGACCAAGAAGCATTTCAGGATGAAGAGGAATGTGCTGTCGGTATGCTAATGAAAAATGTCTTTTTCTCTCAGATTCGGCTTCCCGACACTCCAGGAGGACGTGGAGTACGGTCAGCCTCTCCCCGCATCTACCACAGGTTGGAGGCTCACTTCCGGTGAGTAGAAAATTATGGGTGCCGAACGTGTGTCCTATTCTCAGACGACAGAATAGGACATCTGTTCGGCGCGATTTTGTAGTAGACGGCCAAAATCCTAACTGTGGTTTTATCAGGTGGAGCTTATTATCCGTTTCCGCATCCCACATGTGTTGCCAGTGATCTCGCAGCCTCCTTCGCAAGAAAGGCCTCAGATGTGTGACAGGCACCGCAGAGGTAGGGTTAACAGCTTGCAATGTGATTGACGTGGCCATCTCGTCCGCCAGAACGTTACCTTCGATTCCCCTATGGCCAGGGACCCAGCATATTACGATATTCTGGTTAGATGAGTACGCTTTGCACAAGACCGAATATAGTTCGTTAAATACGGGATTTTTATGTTTGCTGAATGACATTAAGGCCTTCACGACGCTGAGAGAGTCTGTATAGATCGCTGCTTTTGGAAGTTTCGATTTTCTTATGTGCTTTACAGCAGAGAGTAGTGCGTAGGCCTCGGCCGTAAAGATACTTGTTTCCGGATGCAGTACATCGGATTCCGAAAACGATGGGCCGACGGCTGCATAGGATACCCCGGCATTTGACTTCGAAGCGTCTGTGTAGAACTCTGCACAGGAGTGCTTGTGCTGGAGTTCTAGGAAATGCATTCGGATTTCAGCCTCAGGAGCGTGCTTTGTAACTTTTATAAAGGATATGTCACATTGTATCACCTGCCATTCCCAAGGAGGTAAGAGCTTGGTTAGGTGCATTAAGCGATGCTCGAGGAGCGGGACATGCATTTCATCGCTAAGCTGCTTCACACGCAGCGCGAAAGGCTGCCTTATGGAGGGACGATTGCTGAAAAGTGTAGCGCACGTCATATCGGTAACGTTATGAAAACATGGATGTTCAGGATTGGAGCGTACTTTAAGGAAATATGTAAAGCTAATGTATGATCTCTGTAGGTGGAGAGACCATTCATTTGATTCCACATATAGACTTCGTATGGGACTCGTTCTGAAAGCGCCAGTGGCCAGTCGGATTCCCAGATGGTGGACTGGGTCTAGCATCTTTAGCGCGCTCGGGGCGGCAGAGTTATACACAACGGCACCATAATCCTATCGAGACCGAATTAGACTCTTGTATAGGTTCATTAAACACTTCCTATCACTACTCCATGTAGTCTGGGATAGAGGTTTCATTAAGTTCATTGTTTTCAGACACTTTTCTTTAAGATGTTTAATGTGTGGGACGAAAGTAAGTTTATTGTCGAGTATAACACCTAGAAATTTGTGCTCTTTGTTTACAGGTATTTGATGTCCACACATTTCCAAGCAAGGATCCGGGACCAGGCCTCTCTTCCTTGTGAACAGCGCACAAGAACTCTTTTGAGGATTCATTTTAAAACCATTTTTCTCTGCCCACCCTGACACCTTGTTCAAACCATGCTGTACCTGTCTCTCGCATACTGCGAGGTTACAGGATTCGAAGCCTATTTGAATGTCATCCACATAGACGGAATACAAAATGGCCGGGGGTAAGGAAGCACGAAGCGTTGTCATCTTAACAATAAAAAGTGTGCAACTGAGCACGCCTCCCTGGGGTACACCAGTTTCTTGTGTAAAAGGACGTGACAGCACATTGCCAACTTTCACCCGGAAGGTACGATTGGACAAGTAGCTTTTTATTACGTTGAGCATATTATCATGAATGCCCATTTCCGATAAGTCTCGCAAGATGCCGTATCGCCACGTTGTGTCATACGCCTTTTCCATATCGAGAAATATCGAGAGGAAGAACTGTTTATGTATAAATGCGTCCCGGATATTTGTTTCAATACGTACAAGATGGTCGGTTGTGGAGCGCCCTTCTCGGAAGCCACACTGATAGGGATCAAGCATTTTGTTCTGTTCAAGGAAATGGATCAGTCGCCGATTTATCATTTTTTCAAATACCTTACACATGCAACTTGTGAGGGCTATCGGGCGGTAGCTTGCCACTGATGAAGGATCTTTGCCTTGTTTTAGAACAGGGATCACAATGGCTTCTTTCCATGCAGTCGGAAGGTACCCTGCGTCCCAGATAGTGTTGAAAAGTGTAAGTAGTGTCACTTGCGTGTCATTGTGTAAGTTTTTCAGCATTTCGTACATGATTCTATCAGATCCTGGTGCGGAGCTCTTGCATGCGCTCAAGGCAGCTCTCAATTCGGCAATACTGAAAGGACGGTTGTAAGGCTCATTCTCTCGGCTTTTTCTTGTTAAAGGCTTACGTTCTTCTATTTCTTTATATATGAGAAAAGATTGCGAATAATTGTTTGAACTTGACACGCTCTGAAAGTGCTCCGCAAGTGAGTCTGCCTGATCTTGCAGTGTATCGCCTTGTGTATTTACCAGAGGGAGTGAATATGTTTGTCGCCCTCTAATTCTATTTACCCTGTTCCAGACTTTGGCCTCGTCTGTAAACGAGTTAATGCTCGATAAATACTTCTGCCAGCTTTCTCTTCTGGCCAGTCGGCGGGTTCTCCTGCCTTGGGATTTTACTTGCTTAAAGTTGACTAGATTCTCTGCAGTGGGAGAAGCGCGTAGCAACCCCCACGCTTTGTTTTGTTTCTTACGAGCGATCCTGCAGTCTTCGTTCCACCACGGGACCCGCCGTTTACATGCCAAGCCATGTGCTTCTGATATGCATTTAGATGCCATGTCTATAATGAAGGCTGTGAGATACTGCACAGCAGCATCAATTCCTAAACAAGACATGTCATTCCATGAGTTATTAGTTAAGTTTCAGAACTTCTCCCAGTCGGTTGTATTGATCTTCCACCTAGGAGCCTGTGGTAGACATTCTTTTTCTTTATGTGTTTTTAGCAGTATGTGGAAGTGGTCGCTTCCGTAAGGATTCTTGGTGACTTCCCATTCGAGTTCAGACAGCATACAAGGGGAAACTAGGCTGAGGTCAATTGAAGAAAATGTTCTGTTTGCGAGAGAATAATATGTGGGTGTCTTCTTATTCAGCAGACACGCACCGGACGAAAAAAGGAACTGTTCAACGAGGCGACCTCGCGCATCGATACGAGAGTCTCCCCACAGGCTGCTGTGCGCATTGAAATCCCCAAGCACAACGTAAGGTTCTGGCAATTCGTCTATGAAGGACTGAAATTCATGTTTAGTTAATTTGTAACGGGGGGGTATGTAGAGCGAGCAGACAGTGATAAGTTTGTTGAGGAGAACAGCACGAACCGCCACTGCCTCAAGGGGCGTTTGTAGCTGCAAACGTTGACACGCTATGCCTTTCTGAATAACAATGGCAACACCGCCCGATGATGCGAGAGCATCATCGCGATCTCTGCGAAACGTAACATACTGTAGCAGGAAATTTGTGTGTTTAGATTTTAAGTGTGTTTCCTGTAGACACAGCACTTTTGGATTGTGTTTGTGGATGAGTTCCTGCACGTCATCAAGGTTTCTAAGAAGGCCTCTGACGTTCCATTGAATTATTTGTGTATCCATATTGGAGGTCAATAAGTGCTGTGTGTACAGAAACAGAAGTAGTGATTATGGAAATTACAGAGATTAAATTACAGAGCCCTTTCGAGGCCCTGTAACGGGAGTTCTGCCCTTTCTGAAGCGTTCGAGGGAGCCTCGCCGCTCCTTAGGCGCTTGGTGCGCCTTGAGGATGGGTGTTGTGTCCATTGCCTCTAGTGAGGCTCCGGACACGTGCTCTTGCGAGCGAGAGGTTTTCAGGGTGAGTCCCGCCTTGGAGGGCAAGACCCCTGCGCCCACCAGCCCGGAGGTCGATGGGGCTCCCTGAGGGATTTGGCTGCGCTGGCCGTTGCCAGCGCTGGAAGGGGCTTCGGAGGTTGGGGCAGCCTCGGCTGCACCCGCCTTCGGGGTCGATGGCCCCGTCTTCTGGGTTGGCGGAGCAGCGCTAGCTACAACCGCCGCGGGGGCAGATGGCGTAGCTGCCGACTCACTGTTTGTGGGTCGGACAGCCGCCGGAGGCCGTTGTGACGCTGCCCCCTGACGCGCCACATCGGCAAAGGCTTTCTTGGGCAGGTACGATACCCGCCTACGTGCCTCCTTGAAACTTATATTTTCCTTTACTTTAACTGTTACAATTTCCTTTTCTTTTTTCCAGGATGGGCACGACCGCGAGTACGCGGCGTGCTCCCCATCACAGTTTACACAGTGGAGAGCATTCTCACAAGCCTCAGATGTGTGTTCGTGGGCACTACATTTAGCACAAGTCTGGCGGCCTCGGCAGCTCTGCGAGCTGTGGACAAAGCGCTGGCATTTGAAACAACGGAGTGGGTTGGGCACGTACGGCCTAACACGGAGCTTGATGTACCCGGCCTCGATTGACTCGGGCAGGACACTTCAACAAAAGGTGATTATTAAGTGCTTCGTCTGGATCTCCTTACCATCTCGCCTCATATTTATTCTTCTAACATTGATAACATTTTGCTCACTGAAGCCCTCCAGGAGTTCCGCTTCAGTCAGCTCAAGCAGGTCATCATCGGACACAACACCGAGGGTGGTGTTCATTGTACGGTGTGGCGTTACTGTTATGTGGGTCTCCCCGAATGACACTAGTTTCTGTAGTTTCTCATATTGCTTGTGGTCGCGGAGCTCCAAGAGGAGGTCACCGCTTGCCATCCTGGACACCTTGTAACCTGGTCCAAAAACATCAGTCAAGGACTTTGAGACAAGGAATGGTGAAATGTTTCGCACTGCTTTGTTTGGCTTTTCAGAGTGAATAACGTGGAACCGGGGAAAATTCTGGATTTGGTGTCCGAAAAACTGAAATACATCTTCGGTGCGCCCTCGTTTCGGAGGGCGATCAGGAAGTTTGGGGAAGGAAGTTTCCATGGAAATATATAAAAATTCGGCAACAGCGCCGACCGCCCACCACGGAGCCCAACGAGGGGACGCGGCAGAGCTTGTGTACAAGCCTGCACGACGCCAGCCGTACGCCATCACTATAACCCAATATGGTGTACCCAAGGTAGGATATCCACACAAGGTTAACCCTTGCCGCCGTGGAGAAAGGAAGTAAATGGAAGAGAGAAGAAGACAGGAAAGATGTAAAGTGAGAGATAAAGACGAAGGTTTGAGAAGAGAGAGACAGGAAAAGGCGACAACCGATTTCCCCCGGGTGGGTCAGTCCGGGGGTGCCGTCTATGTGAAGCAGAGGCCGAAGAGGTGTGTTGCCTCCGCCGGGGGGCCTTAAAGGTCCAAACACCCAGCATCGGCTCAACCTCCAGGATCCCCCTTTCCCCAGACACGGCTAAGCCGCGCACGGCTACACGCGGGAGGGGCCAACCCTCGTGTGCTCGGGTACGTGGTGTCGCAACACACCAAGCGCCTGCTGACGCAGACGCCCCTGCGGGGGAAGTTGCAATGCGAACCGCGTTTCGCAGACACTGCGTGCGTAATCAGGTAAACTTAACGAATAATTTGACGCCAGTTATTTCGGTGTACATGGCCGTTTCGAAGTGTATAGACATGAAACTCGACATTTATTGCGACTTCCCTTTTTCAACATTCCACTATAAACACATGTCGTAAAATTCGTAACTAAATAGTTAATGATTTAATCAGTTTGTTTAGTGTATGAATAGCTTTGATTGTTCTTGCAGATGATGCCCGTCTAGGCAGGTAATTAATCTGTAGTGACTCGATTCGAGTAGCTTTTGTGAAATTTCTCTTTTCCGAGTGTTTGAAGTAGAAAAAAAAACATCGCGCATAATGCATCAATTTTGTCCGCTTCATATGTCTTAAGGTGCAATTTACAGAGTTCTGATTTCGCTATTTATTACTGAGTTGTTATAGTCAGCTTGGCAAGCAATTTTTGTTTTGTAATATTCAACGTTTACTATAAAAAAAAGATTTACGGCTAAATAAGATATTCTGCTTTCTACAATCACTAGATTTTTTTTTTTTTTTTGCGCGAGCTTAATCAAGTTTGATGCAGCAGATGCGAAACAAAACAAATTCTCCACTCCCATGTATGTATAGACAGGCGCTCCCGAGGTAAAGCCATTCTCAATTCAGCTATCGCTTTTAAAACACAATACATTCTGAGAATATCACGAGCACCGTGCTGTCCCTATACCAGCCAACAAGCGCACGAACACAACTTTAAATGCACAGGCTTGCTCGTCGATAAGGTAAGCAAGTAGCGTCTTTTGACTAACTTTGCGGCCGCTGCGGAAGACATGGTAGAGCCTTTTTTCTAGACGTCGCATTAAAAAATACGTTAGGAATAAGCGCCAGCGTTTACCCCGTGCATGTAGAGCAGCATAGGACTTCCGTATCACATCGGCCGAAGCCGAACTGCCGCACTTAGATTCAGGTGGTATGCATGAAGCCGCATGTTGGTTTGTGACACTGTCGCTTGACTAATACAGTTTGAACATACAGTTAAAGTGTAAAGGTAATGCATATAGTCGTCGAAGATTGCCGTCAGGTCATCCAAATTGGCACTGTTCTCACTTGGACTAGCCTTCAGTGAGACTCGTCTTCAATCTTCCTGCAAGCGAAAGTCGGCGACCGTGTATACTACAGTAAGTACGCACGGAGCAAATGTCAGCAGCGCTTTGGCAGCCAACAGCCCAACGAAGTATCGGCACCAAAGACAGCTTCGAGCACAGGTTATCATGGTAACGCAAATCACTGCAGTGTAGTATGAAGTTCGAACCGAAACAATGGCCTTGCATTTGGATTGTTGTATAGATGCACGAATGGCGAAACCAAGCGCATACGGCGAGTAAGACATTCAGTGCATAAGTGTTTCATTGCGATAGTGTCGAGGAGTCGCAAACACAACAGCGATCTGTGTTAGTGTCCCTTCAAAGAAAGGTTGTAGAAGGACCGAAAGTTGAGCTAGTTTGTAGGTATTCATGTTAGAGAGAAAAAAAAAGAGTTAAGCGTGCAGACACAAGAAGAGGGAACGCCGTTTGTGTTGCCCGTTTCCTTTTCCTCGTGTCCGCCTTCTGCGCGTCTGTTCTAACACGTCCCTTGAACAATCGCTGTTCCATCAGGTAGACCGATGACGGAATGTCCCCGGCTCTTTGCATCGGAGCGTCTGTACGCACACTTACGATGCTCACCGACATAACCGCCCAGGTCGAGCGTAGTCGCCGCAGCGTATATACCGTGGCCGTGCCAGCGGCGGGTGCCACCAGCTGATCATCGCACCGGTGGGCGCTCGCACGGTGTCGGCGCTGGAGCGGCGTCGGCAGCCCGGGGCTGCTCGGGGAGCATGGCGGGGCCGCAGTCGCCAACAAGAAGAGCAAGAAAGAAAGCGATCGCTCCCGGCGGTGCCGAAAGGAAGAGCGCGGAGTAAGCACACACCGGGCCGGCCCGCGCCGGCGTTTATTTTTAACCAGTTACGTCGGCGGAGCCCGGCTATTCTGGAACGGTCCCGCGCGAGGTCCTCCGGGATCTGCCCGCGCGCCGCGGTCTCCCCTCCGCCATGTCACCGTGCTTGCGACCGCTCGTGCAAATTTGAATCCACCGAGCGCAGCACCACGCACGACGCCATCCGTGTCGACGACAAGCGCGTCAAGCCACGCCACGCCTGCCTGCGGCGTCCGTCCGTCGCCACCGTTTCGGCCAGCGTCCACGCCCGGTGCATGCGGCAGTTGCGTCTTCGGCGGCGGCGGCGGCGTCTGCACGACGAACGCCTTTCTGGATCGCACTGCGCCGATCGCAGTGCAACGTTGCTCGCTGCAGCCGGACGAGTCGACGCTGGTCCGCTTACAAGCCGGCGCTGCGCCTTCAGCCGAAGTGGCGCCGTGGGACATCGGATATGTCTCCGTTCCTTGAGACGAGACCTCGACGCTCGCCGTGACTGCGGCGACTAGCAAAACGCGCGGCATCGGAGATTGCGGTGCGCCGCCAAATCGAGTGCCCCGTGGTGAGCTAGTACATAGAGTGCGGCGCGCCCGGTGCTTCCTTCTGCGGCGCTGATTATGCGGGACACGCGGCCACAGCGACGACGCCGAGTGTTGACCGACAGTTCTTCGCCTCGACGTTCGGCGTCCGAGTGCATGCATGGGAGCCACTAGCGAAGAAGACGCTTACGGCGAAGGTGAGAGAGGCGTTCGGGGCTTTCGCGTGCGTTTTCGTTCGCACGCAGGGTTGGTTCTCATTCAGAAGATGTGCGCTGTACGGTTATGCTACGACTGCCTGACCGTGAGTCGGTGGCTGATGTGCAATTTGTAAAGCGCTGAATCCTGCTTGCTGCGCGGACGCACGATGTTCGGGATGTGCGGTATTAATTGCGCAGTAAATGCGAGATCCGCTCGTGCAACCACCGCGGTTTGCAGCACGTGTTCGCAGCCTTATTTGGGGCGTTTGTGTACTTTCTTATCTTGTGATTCATTTTAATGCTTCCATCAAGCGACGTGCAGACTTCGTTTAAGGCGTGCCGAGTCTACGCTCAGCTGCGGCTGGTACCCTTGGTTGCAGTCGCTTGCATCACATGTTCCAGAAATGCGACCATGCGTTCGTGTTGTGGTTATAGTTCGTCGGTGGTGAATATTAAAATGATCGCGCGATTCTTCTTATAGTCTACGGTGCAGTCATATTGCTCGTCAAACTGTTTGTAGATGTTCAGCGCTTGCGCCAAATCGACCAACTGTGTCGGCCGCCTATAGCATATAAATAAATAAATAAAATATATTGCTAATTGACAAATTTATTTATGCAATCTTTTCGAAAGAAATCTTTTCAGCGACAGAACGTTGCTGATTTTATCAATGTGTGGTTCTCCACGGGCGGAAGTTGCGTTTTTTATTGCCGGCCAGATCGCGAGATCAAAATAGCAGGTTGTGTTTTATTTGGGTAGCTCTCACTCTCGACTCTTTGCCTATTTATTCCCCTCTCGGACTGACAGTGGGCGCTCGAATGCGTTATTCTTATAGCCACGCCGGCACTCTGTTTAACAACTGCAGCGTCCACACAAACGGAACGGCGCTGATGCGAGCGCACCTATATAATGCAGAAGATTAGGTCACCGAACTCGACGTCCGCTCCTCCGACTGCACGTTAGAATCGTCGACATCTCTTACAATGAGATCAGAGCCTGGCGATTTAAACTGTGCTGGAGTATCGAGAAACTGCGATTATAGCTCCCACTCTGCAGGGTCATTAATGACGAATTTCGAATGTGAAAAGTTTTTACAGCGAAGCTGTTTATTGCTAGGTTCTGGCGGATCTCGACTCCGTGGACATAGACCAACAATTTTTCATACGGGGGCCGATCCCGAAGGTAGTGCAGTGCGGGACCGACCCGCGGCGGAGGTGACGCAGGCTTTAAAACGATACAGAATAAAAATCCAAGATTATTGCGAAAGCACCTAGATTGCATTCCTAAGACATGATTGATCTTGTATGTAGTCATTACTGGGGTTATTTTTGAGCGGATGGCTTAATTTTTGACGCTCTGTGAGCGGCTACCGGGTCACACGCCACGCGCTCCTGACAACAAGCCGGCGGATCTGGCGTCACACCTACCTTGAGTAGCGACGGGCGAACTGACCAGCCGCACGCAGTTTTGTTTTCCCTGCGTGGCGCCGTGCACAATGCTAAGTTCTAGTGAGAGTGATGGCATGAGCGAAGGTTATGACTCCGACTTAGATGAGCGGCCTACTGAACGACCGGCAACGACCGGAACGAACGGCATTCCGGTGACACTCCATCAGAGTGGAGACAACCGCGGCGTCTACTACGGCGTTGGCCACGCGAATCGCGGACGCCGTAGTAGACGCTTTTGGCGGACGCCGTAGGGACGCGTGTGTCTTGTGTGCGGTTTGGCACTACTTTACTGGCCTTCCCGCTGCTCCGCTGGTCTCCGGTGTTTGCGATAGCAGAGCCACGAATATTCGCCTTCTCTTTTCAAACGCGCCTCTGACGTCTTGTTGCCTGGGCGTCTTCGAAAAAAAGCCAGTGCATTGAAAAAACGGACGGCACGGCGTCAGGCTTGAGGCGCTGCCTTTTCAATGACAACCCGAGGCTTTGCGATCGCTCGCAATGGGCGGGAAGCAGTGAGGCAGGCAAGTGTGACGTGATATCCGGTTTTGCCGGAGCCTTCAGAGGACGCCGTTAGGTGCGGCGATTTGAGAAATATTAATTAAAATAATTACTTTTCGCTCATTTCTGCTCAGAAAGAGTGTTGTTTTGGTCACTCTCGGTGCGATAGCTGTCGTGGGAGCCAGAAATTTCGGCGACAATTTTTTTTTTATTCCGTATCCTTTTAAGCGCTCCCCCTACGTGGGCCGATCCCGGAAATAGTGCAATACCGGGCCGACCCGCGGCGGAGGTGCAGTTCGCCATTAAGGGGCCCACATACACAGCTTCGCTGGTTATCCTTCTTCACAGAGTGGAAGTGCACTGAGATTTTTTTTTTTTGCTAGCCTTTAAAACCTCTTATGCCGTCAGCGTTTGCACAGGCTAATGAGCTTCACCGCTGTCAAGATGAACCTTAGCGATATTGTATTCCATCATTATCGCAATGCGAGCGCCGCGACGGGTTAAAAGAAAGATTCAACTCGCGACCTCCTACCTTAAATACAAGATAACGAAAAAACTATTGCTATCAGTGTCCAATGCGCCGAATTTGATCAGATGTGTTGCATTTAAAGAAAAACGCTAAAAGCTACTGACTATTGGAGCAGAGTTGTAATTTGGGGCTAACAGTAGTTCTACAAAAGTTGCTGAAAGCCCCAATATTAAAAAGAACTGATGCATCAAGTTTACAAATTCGTAATTCAGCGATAATAAGAAATGGTATCAGAATTCTGGTAATAATGCTCAAATATGAATCTCAGATATCTACGTAATCTGCAAAACTCATACGTCAAATTTGTTCGCTTCAACAGATGCAGTTTACAAATACTACGTCTGTTTTCGGTGCAGTGTTGCGGTTTTGTAAACTTTCTGCTTCAATTTTATTTAAGCTTGCCAAGTTTTGACAATTCCTGTAAAAAAGCTATCGTGAGGTCCTAGGTTAATATTTCAGATTCTTTTTTAAATGTGAAACGCTTCTTTCAAATCGGTTCAGCGGTTGTCTCATTAGAACATGTCTGTGGTTCACGTGTATTTCAATATGGAAATCGGAGATAGCCTCGAAATACGCTTAAAAGAAACACAGCAAATTCTTATACAAGAGACGTGTCTTCGTTTCTCTCTTTTTCTTGCTTTTTTTTTGTATGCGTGCGCGTGTGTGTCCTTAGTTTCGGTTCCCTGTCCTTATTACTACATCGGCGAAACTTCTTTTTTTTTTTTCTAAAGACGATTTCAACAGTAACACGTTAAATGCGAAAACCTTTGCGTACGCGAAGGTACAGCAATGGTCCCAACATATCGTGAATCATGCAGTACAGAAATAGAGTATCGGCAAAAACTTACATCGGCTTTACGGCAGCACGTCCAGAATGGTTTACATGTGTGATTTGCCTGGTTTAGTTATACCTCCTTTCTGAAGAGTAGGCAGGCGTTGTGTCCCTCCTGGTGGCAGTTGCCAGGCCGGTCCTGTATTCCCTTTTCCTCTCTTTCAAGTGTATAAACGTTTTAAATTAAGTATCAATCAATCAATCAATCAATCAATCCTTACTTTAGTTGCCCAGGAACAACCGGAGGTCTAAATACTGGTGTACAGAAAAACAAGAACACAAAAAGGTAAAACAACTGAACGAAAGTTATGGAATAAAAAAGAATTATAAAAACAAAATAGACAAATAAAACTGGATAAACAGGTACATAATAATCAACAATCCAACAATAACACAAACTTGAGAGACATGGTTTATGTACGGAAGGAGAGGGAAACAAAGGGAAGTCAGGATAGTAGGGAAGCTAGAAAGAAGGCTCAAGAGGAAGTGCGGTGCTTGGAACAAAAAGGAGACAACACGTTTTGAAAGATATCAAAATGGAGAAAATGACAGTTGTAAAGATTTTGCACTCCGTGGAGAATCGAGTGTCCGCTGGTAGCGGCAGGAACTTGGAAGGGCCTATGTTGCATTGCAGTCTTCTGCGGAAAATGCAGTGAAGCAGCGGCTAGTGTATAGATCCGAGCATGCATTAATTCCCTAGATTGGGGAGAATTGGGGATAAGAGTTAATGGAGAATACCTTAGTAACTTGCGATTCGCGGATGATATTACCTTGCTTAGTAACTCAGGGGACCAATTGCAATGCATGCTCGCTGACCTGGAGAGGCAAAGCAGAAGGGTGGGTCTAAAAATTAATCTGCAGAAAACTAAAGTAATGTCTAACAGTCTCGGAAAAGAACAGCAGTTTATGATAGGTAGTGAGGCACTGGAAGTGGTAAGGGCAGGTAGGGCAGGTAGTGACCGCGGACCCGGATCATGAGACTGAAATAATCAGAAGAATAAGAATGGGCCGGGGTGCGTTTGGCAGGCATTCTCAGATCATGAAGAGCAGGTTGCCTTTATCCCTCAAGAGAAAAGTGTGTAACAGCTGTGTCTTACCAGTACTCACGTACGGGGCAGAAACCTGGAGGCTTACGAAAAGGGTTCTACTTAAATTGAGGACGACGCAATGAGCTATGGAAAGAAGAATGATGGGTGTAACGTTAAGAGATAAGAAAAGAGCAGATTGGGTGAGGTAACATACGCGAGTTAATGACATCTTATTTATAGTTGAAATCAAGAAATTGAAATGGGCATGGGCAGGACATGTAATGAGGAGGGAAGATAACCGATGGTCATTAAGAGTTACGGACTGGATTGCAAGGGAAGGGAAGCGTAGCAGGGGGCGGCAGAAAGTTAGGTGGGCGGATGAGATTAAGTTTGCAGGGACAACACGGCCACAATTAGTACATTACCGGGGTAGTTGGAGAAGTATGGGAGAGGCCTTCGCCCTCTAGTGGGCGTAACCAGGCTGATTATTATTATTATTATTATTATTATTATTATTATTATTATTATTATTATTATTATTATTATTATTATTATTATTATTATTATTATTATTATTATTATTATTATTATTATTCATTAATTTAATGAATGATTTTGTATAAAAAGAGGACGTCGGTACGACTACGTCTGCAGCTAAGTGACGGAAGTGTAGGATGGTTATTCAGACTGGCGCGTGAGGTCGGAAAGCGATGGTAGTACATACTAGTGAACTTTTTTCTGCGCACGCTCAATTAAAATGCGAATCGATCGTACCATGCCACATCGCTGAAGCATATTCAAATAATGGGAGACAGATGGATGCAAACAATATGAGGGAAGGAAGTGGGGTAGCGAAATATTTTGCAAGCAGACGGAAACCGGGCGCCCACGTAGGCCTCGTGATGTTATACGCGCTTAAGGCCGCACGCCACGTTCAGCGTTTTCCCGTCGTTTTGTCGCCCGGCGTCGACGCTGAGGTCGGTGCGCACAGCAGATCTCGCCGCGGACGACGGCAGCGGCTCGATGAGCGCAGACCAATCAGCGTTGGTCCACGTGTCGCTCGTGTGGCTGGACGCTCTCTCTGGCGCCGTTCGAGCGCGACGACGCCGAGAAACGCAACGCCGATAAAAACGCTGTATGGGGGGTGGCCTTTAGAGTGAGCGTTAATAATAATAATAATAATAATAATAATAATAATAATAATAATAATAATAATAATAATAATGCTGATGATGATATGCCTGAGCCAAGGCAGCGTTATGGTTTCCATTGGTTGCGCGCAGTTCCTGCAAAGCAGCTGTCTGCGTACCACACCGTGGCGTATCATCATCATCATCATCATCATCATCAGCCTGGTTACGCCCACTGCAGGGCAAAGGCCTCTCCCATGCTTCTCCAACAACCCCGGTCATGTACTAATTGTGGCCATGCCGTCCCTGCAAACTTCTTAATCTCATCCGCCCACCTAACTTTCTGCCGCCCCCTGCTACCCTTCCCTTCCCTTGGGATCCAGTCCGTAACCCTTAATGACCATCGGTTATCTTCCCTCCTCATTACATGTCCTGCCCATGCCCATTTCTTTTTCTTGATTTCAACTAAGATGTCATTAACTCGCGTTTGTTCCCTCACCCAATCTGCTCTTTTCTTATCCCTTAACGTTACACCTATCATTCTTCTTTCCATAGCTCGTTGTGTCGTCCTCAATTTGAGTAGAACCCTTTTAGTAAGCCTCCAGGTTTCTGCCCCGTAGGTGAGTACTGGTAAGACACAGCTATTATATACTTTTCTCTTGAGGGATAATGGCAACCTGCTGTTCATGATTTGGGAATGCCTGCCAAACGCACCCCAGCCCATTCTTATTCTTCTGATTATTTCCGTCTCATGATCCGGATCCGCCGTCACTACCTGCCCTAAGTAGATGTATTCCCTTACGACTTCCAGTGCCTCGCTGCCTATTGTAAATTGCTGTTCTCTCCCGAGACTGTTAAGCATTACTTTAGTTTTCTGCAGATTAATTTTTAGACCCACTCTTCTGCTTTGCCTCTCCAGGTCAGTGAGCATGCATTGCAATTGGTCCCCTGAGTTACTAAGCAAGGCAATATCATCAGCGAATCGCAAGTTACTAAGGTATTCTCCATTAACTTTTATCCCCAATTCTTCCCAATCCAGGTCTCTGAATACCTCCTGTAAACACGCTGTGAATAGCATTGGAGATATCGTATCTCCCTGCCTGACGCCTTTCTGTATTGGGATTTTGTTGCTTGCTTTATGGAGGACTACGGTGGCTGTGGAGCCGCTATAGATATCTTCCAGTATTTTTACATATGGCTCGTCTACACCCTGATTCCGTAATGCCTCCATGACTGCTGAGGTTTCGACTGAATCAAACGCTTTCTCGTAATCAATGAAAGCTATATATAAGGGTTGGTTATATTCTGCACATTTCTCTATCACTTGATTGATAGTGTGAATATGGTCTATTGTTGAGTAGCCTTTACGGAATCCTGCCTGGTCCTTTGGTTGACAGAAGTCTAAGGTGTTCCTGATTCTATTTGCAATTACCTTAGTAAATACTTTGTAGGCAACGGACAGTAAGCTGATCGGTCTATAATTTTTCAAGTCTTTGGCGTCCCCTTTCTTATGGATTAGGATTATGTTAGCGTTCTTCCAAGATTGCGGTACGCTCGAGGTCATGAGGCATTGCGTATACAGGGTGGCCAGTTTCTCTAGAACAATCTGTCCACCATCCTTCAACAAATCTGCTGTTACCTGATCCTCCCCAGCTGCCTTCCCCCTTTGCATATCTCCTAAGGCTTTCTTTACTTCTTCCGGCGTTACCTTTGGGATTTCGAATTCCTCTAGACTATTTTCTCTTCCATTATCGTCGTGGATGCCACTGGTACTGTATAAATCTCTATAGAACTCCTCAGCCACTTGAACTATCTCATCCATATTAGTAATGATATTGCCGGCTTTGTCTCTTAACGCATACATCTGATTCTTGCCAATTCCTAGTTTCTTCTTCACTGTTTTTAGGCTTCCTCCGTTCCTGAGCGCATGTTCAATTCTATCCATATTATACTTCCTTATGTCAGCTGTCTTACGCTTGTTGATTAACTTCGAAAGTTCTGCAAGTTCTATTCTAGCTGTAGGGTTAGATGCTTTCATACATTGGCGTTTCTTGATCAGATCTTTCGTCTCCTGCGATAGTTTGCTGGTATCCTGTCTAACGGAGTTACCACCGACTTCTATTGCACACTCCTTAATGATGCCCACAAGATTGTCGTTCATTACTTCAACACTAAGGTCCTCTTCCTGAGTTAAAGCCGAATACCTGTTCTGTAGCTTGATCTGGAATTCCTCTATTTTCCCTCTTACCGCTAACTCATTGATCGGCTTCTTATGTACCAGTTTCTTCCGTTCCCTCCTCAGGTCTAGGCTAATTCGAGTTCTTACCATCCTGTGGTCACTGCAGCGCACCTTTCCGAGCACGTCCACATCTTGTATGATGCCAGGGTTAGCGCAGAGTATGAAGTCTATTTCATTTCTAGTGAAATAGACTTCATACTCTGCGCTAACCCGTGGCGTATACGTCGGGATAAATCCATGTCATCCTTTCCTTAGAACGCCAACCAACGCCCGACGGTTTTCCTTCGCTCTCATCTCTCGAGCACCGCCGAAGGAAGGAAATCAACTTTATTCAGGTCCAGCAGGCCACGAGAGTTTTGGGCTCTCATGAAGGTGCGACGCCTGCAACGTCACCTGGCGACGCTTCTCGACCCGCCAGCGTTCTGAGACGAAATCAGCGCCAATACGGAGCGTTGCTATCGCTTTCAATGCTTCGGATTCGCGCGAAACTGCCAAATTTTATTACCCGTGTTTGTTCGCTTGGTTTTCCCTCGCATGACCACTGGGAATGAAACTAACCAGGGAGTAAAAAAGAAAAGTAAAGCATGGGAATGCAGGTTCAGCCCAGCGACACACCGCTCTCTGTGATCGAGGCGTCGGGCAGTGCGACTTATTAGTTGATGGTGATGGACTTCTTCTGTGGCTCGTACCCACTAAGGGGGATAGGCCGAGAAACGGGCGGCAGGAGGTATCTCAAGAAAATTCTTATTTAAAGACGAAAAACGGCATATAAAAGGAAAGACAAAAGGAGATACTAGAATAGACTGGTATGCGAGCGAGCAGTCAGACTAACTGAAGGGAACAATTTAAAAGAGGTTCTAATTAAGGAGAGAAGAATAACTAAACTGGTATGCAAGTGCGAAGTCAGACTAAGGGGAGCATTTTAAAAGAGGTTCTAATTAAGGAGAGAAGAATAACTAAACTGGTATGCGAGTGCGAAGTCAGACTAAGGGGAGCATTTTAAAAGAGGTTATGATTAAGGAGAGAATAAATTCAATGTTAATAAAGGATTTGGAGAAAACCAACTTCAGTGAAATGGATGCTGATCTGATAGGTAGAATAAAGCTATAAAATAATTAACAAGGTTATCGTTTTGTTTCAGTTTTAAAAACGAACACCGCGCAACAAACAGCTCTGTGACTATAGCCTACTGTCGAAGCCCCAAATGATAATATTACCGGTATAATTAATCCTAACCTAATTTTGCAGAGCAAAGCTTCGAGTAACATCTTTCTTTGGTTTGAGTATCGTCGGCATGATGAAAAGACGTGGTCTGGAAGGACGGTGTGGGTCCTCCTCCTCGTCTAGTTACTGAAATGTTCCGCAAACGGTGCACCAGTTTCATGCCCCCCCCCCCCCCCCGATATGATCCCAATACACAATCCTTACAAATTGCCGACTTGCAAAATAGTGCGCGCCCTCTTCGGTGCTGCCGCTGCAGATACAATATCTGGTTGGAAAATAAGGCATATCCCCACTATTCCTGTCGTGGATATTTCACCGCTTCTCGCCCGGCTGATTCCCCGCATAGATCAGATGCTTTTGCTCTGTCAGTGTAAGCTCTATAGGCTAATTAGAAGATAAAGACTGGTTGTTCCTGGCGAAAGTGTTTTCTTCGGCTGAGTATTGCTTACGTCATCTGCAAGACCAATTTGCTAAGACGTGCAGAATTTCTTCTAAAAACCAGTAACACAGTGACGCACGTCGATCATATTTCCACACAGCAAAATTCGACATCTTAAGCATTCTTAAGCACATTTGCTCGGAAAATATCTTTTTTTGCTCATGCGCAGAACATTTTTGCAAATGTTCAATTTCCTTCAGAATGGTGTGGAAAGCGTACGGAATTATTACACTGCGGATGGAGACCTTTCAGTACTGAATTATTAGCTCGCTTTTAATAAACTGCGGCTTACTTCCCCCGCGGGAAGCTGCTGCCAGCAAAAGCGACTGAAGCATGTGGGTGTAGTTGGATTGCCTATAGGTACGTCAAATCTGAGGTGGTACACATCGCGACACATTAGCTTAGACCAGATTAACATTACATGTTATGAAATGGCAAACGGGTCGTTTGTATCCAGAGCATATCTTTCATACGCTATGGAATCTGACTGGCAATACTCCAAGCTCCCGCGACGAGCTTAGCGCGATGGATCATGGAAACATCTGGCTTGGGATATTCAGTAGCTTATGGTAAAAGAAAACTTATTCGAAAATGAATAAATGAAACCTCACTTGCCAACTTTCGTATTTAGACATTCTTTTTTTTTTTCGGTTCAAACGAAGAGGTTGGTTTTGAAAAATGCCGGAAAAATCTGTGGGACGTTATACTGACGTGGTTGGCGTCGCGGCTTCGCCGCGATGTTGAAAGAAGGGAAGATCGAATATTCATTTACTCCGCTAGTCAGTCATCCTTTTAAAGAGAATAGCTTTTTTAAGGCTCTTCCGGCCGTCTTCGTTGGTCGGTGGCTGGTGGCCAGATGTTGGTGGTCGGAGGTTGCTAGTCGGAGGTTCGAGCAAAGGGCGCCGACCACTTTTACCGAGGGGAGTGGGGAGGAGTGGCGAGAAAGGGGGAGTGGGTGCACGCACTTGACTGGGGCACCGAGAGTGAGAAGGTCCCCCCGACTGCGCCACTTGCACCGACGCAAAAGGTGCGGGGCGCGTTCGTCGTCGAATGCCACGTCTCACAGCTCTGATATACGGTCTACCTACACTGTCGCTAGAGCTGTGCTGGTTAACGGCGCTAGTCTCTACGGAATCACGCAATCAAACAACAAACGCCACCGAACTAACTTCAGTACAACAAATGTACGCCTCCAAGCGTATCATTCCTTTATTAGAGCGATTAGAGTTCGGCTATTCGCTTCCATTGACAATCATTGTTGATGGTTTCTGAAGAAATGGCTGTTTTTAAGCATAGTAAGGACAAAAAGAGTTCCGAGCGGTGTCTTTCCAGCCCCGTCTGGTCTGGTGCTATCTTTTACCGTCTCTTTAAAATATACGCGTACCGCCACCGTCGTACTTCACCCGAACACAGTTCAAGCACATTTTTTGGGAAAGCGTCCCCTGTGTGCCGTGCTGCTGGCGAAGAGTCATGCGTCTGCGTGGTGCTCCCAAGCGAGATTAAAGACGATCCCATCGAGGCGTCAGCTCTATGATCGCGTCCGCCTTCATGGCGCGTCGCGGCCCAGCTGTCCGTGCCGATCACGACGTTTGGCTCGCGTAGATCGTTTCTCCCTCCGAGACACCGAGTTCTTTGGTTCTTTCCGCTTGCTCAGGCTCACGTTTCGTCTTTGTGTGGCTCAAGAGCATGCCGAGCGAATGAGTGGGCGGTGCGAACGGGGTGCGATAACGCTATGGCGTTCCACTCTTGAAGGCGAAGCTTAAGCGTCCTCGAAGTTTTTTTTTTTTATTCTCCGTGGAGCGTGCTGTAGATTTCTGGTTGCGAGGCCTTGGATACGTTGGCTTAATGCGTCTTCCTTCCAAAGCATTCAATATTTTCTTCTCACAGCGTATGTTTTCCTTTTCTTTATATTTTATTTAAGTTTCTACAGATGTCTTTATTCTGAAGGTTAAGTTTTACTGCAGCTGTGCACAGTTCTGTGAGCGGAGCAAAAACACTGATGCTCATCAGTGCCTACAACACCACACCTTATACATTACCTGCGTGGGATGGCCTCTTCGACCAAATCGGCGTCAACTGCTATTCGACGCGCTCTGAAATACGTGATATTGTCTTCGGCGCCAGAAAAAATCGCTGTCGAGGAAAAAAGAAAGAAGTGACGGATATCACACAGTGCCGAACCTCCCTTCTATTGGGCCGAAGTTTTATCAGTTAATTTCAGCGGACGCCCTCAAGCATATGCGTCGAACGACGATGTACGAGCCGACTATTGGACTCGTGTTACTGACGATAAGTACAACCACGAAGATACTCACTGTGTACGGGTGCAGCTATGCGCAACGATGCGGGCACCTTTGCGACCTCCCACACCTACGCTTTGCCAAGCAGGCCCGAATTGATGTCGTTCACTGTGCCTTAGTACACCGACGAGCCCAGATCGTGAAATTATGGATTGCATCGCGCACGCACAGGTGGGCCCATTGATTGTTCTGAATAAATGGCGTATTTTTTTTTTTTAATCCGGGAAAGCTATAGCGAACTTCGACTGCCAGCGAATGTCATGCGCGATGCCTGACCACGTGCATACCCGCGCATGCCGTCAGCACAAGCGCGCAAGCTGCACTTTATTCTGCGTAACGCGAACTGCCAGACTGAGTGCGGCAGACGTTAGACTCGCACCGCGATGGAAGTTGCTGCGCTCGGGGGACACTCTGTGACCACGAAGCGCAAGCTGCAAAAGTTACATGGAAGGGGGGGGGGGCGGGGGGGGGCGGAGCTTCTCCACGTGTCTTGCTGCGTCAAGTATAAAAAAAAATTAAATTATGGGGTTTTACGTGCCAAAACCACTTTCTCATTATGAGGCACGCCGTAGTGAGGGACTCCGGAAATTTTGACCACCTCGGTTTCCTTAACGTGCACCTAAATCGAAGTACACGGGTGTTTTCGCATTTTGCCCTCATCGAAATGAGGCCGCCGTGGCCGGGATGCTACGTCAAGTATTATCCGGCATAGTTTGACGGCGCTTCAGTTTATTGAAGCCGATAGCGTATCAGAGTCCCAGGTTCGACGGTTTCCCATTTGGCCAAGCACGAAAGAGAAAAGCGATAAGCTAAACAAGACACAATGCGCCGTATTTTATATGTTACTTTAGTGTAAGCGCTGTAGTAACTAAGTAACTGTCTGTGTAACTAAGTGTTTCGTAACATAAGTGCAGTAGTAACTAACAGCTTAAGCTAATGCGAATGAGACTTTGGAACTAGTTTCCGGGCCGCTGTTACTTTAGGGTGATTCGACTCCGCACCTTACCCTTCGTTTCTATTAGAGATGGTCGTCTGCAATTATAGTGCCTGCTGGCGGAGGCATGCTTTGCAGGTATTCGGAGAGACGGACGCACAAGAGACGAGTGTTCCACGGGTGGTCATTTGGTCGCTCGTTCAAGGAAATGAAAAAAGAGGTCGCGCTTTTAGTTTTGGGGCTTTACCCCTGGTTGTCCTTGTCAATTTTGTTGGGTCGTTAACGCAAAATTACAATATACATAGAACTACAGTAGAAAAAGCTAGCATTGACGAAAAGTAAGCGCTAAGAGAAAAGGTAAATATGAAGGTAACACGTGAACGACAACAGGAAAAAAGAAAATGGTTAGACGCGCGTGATTTGAAAGAGAAAATAAAGAAATAAAAAATAAATTCTGACTTGAATCAATAAGGAAATCGTCGATCCTGGAAGGCGAAGCAAACATGTCGGTCGTTGAATCCGAGAGTCGAAGCTGCAAAAGAAGGCAGAACAGTAATTTATCTTTCTAATACTTAAATTTTATTATGTAAGCATCCTCTAGAGTGTAGCCCAGCAAAATCTGTCTGTCACACGAATAGTATAATGGCTTGCAACTGCACAAATATGCGTAATTTGCGAAGACATTTAATCGTTATAATGGTGTAAATATAGGTGATTGGCAGCATTATAAGTGATAAGGAACAATTGAAACACCTGAAAAAATTTCGTCAGAGAGGTGGTGGTGGTAGCAACTTTATTTTAGCAGGATGGGGAGGAGGGAGGCCAAGTAGCGAAAACCGTTCTCGCCAAGTCGCCTTGAAATCTTACTTTTCCGCATTACGAGTCTGTGTGCAAAGAAGCGTGCTGTAGGGCTGCCGAGTATAAAAATAATAACTGATTGGCACATGTGATAATAGTACAATAATTAAAATAAATGATTGGTGGCGTTAAAAAGAACTGGGGATGTCGCCGTAGCCGCCGCCATGTTCGTAACAAAAATTAGAAAGAAAATAAAATAAAAAAGGGAGAAAACACCTGTGGTGAAGCCGGTTGTGACAGCGACCTGGCTCAGTTGATACGATCGCTTTGAAGGGACCATGCAGGTTCCTGGCAACTCATCGCCACACCGTTCAGTACACGTATTTCATTTCTTTAGCACCGGAAAAGCGATGGGTAGACTTGCATATCTATATAACAGCTGTTTATTTGGTCACACAGGTGGTCTCAGGTGGTCCTATTGCTTGAGATATCCCCATAGCTGAATTAATCTATTACTATTGTGTTTCTTTTTCGTTAACATCATCTGCACAGATATATGAGGCTATCCCGACCCGCCGTGGTTACTCAGTGGCTATGGTGTTGGGCTGCTGAGCACGAGGTCGCGGGATCGAATCCCGGCCACCGCGGCCGCATTTCGATGGGGGCGAAATGCGAAAACACCCGCGCACTTATATCTGGGTGCACATTAAAGAACCCCAGGTGATCGAAATTTCCGGAGTGCCCCACAACGGCGTGCCTCATAATCATAAAGTGGTTTTGGTGCGTAAAACCCCATAATTTAAACATATGAGGCTGTCCCATGCTTCAATTACTCAAGCTTGTACATATTTCAACATCAATAATGTGCAGGGTCAACAAGGTGCGTGTTCGGCGGACGTCGCTACCGGGCCCGTGGGCCAGCCTTTCCATTGCTTCTACGGTAGGCTCTGCAGCTTTATTTCTAAAGAATAAAATATGTAAGACATTTTGGAAACAGTAACAATTATGCCCGGACAAACACAAGTCCCCTTGTCGAAATTTCGTTGGCTCGGTGCTTCTCCGGTCGTCACTTATGAAGAATCTATCCACATGGTATCTCTTGAAACGAAACGGCGTGGCGTTTCGCGTTTTCTAAATAGACCGACGTCAAAACGGTCGTAAAGAAAAGGACGTGTTTAAGGCAACGTCAAGGTGTTTCTATCACCGGGTAACCAGCCGTGCCGAATGCCGACACTTAGGTTACAGTGCTGACTTCTAACGGCAACTGTTTCCGCGAAAGCCTCGTCCGCGCGTTGTGCAAACCTCCAGGACGATGTTCGCTCCCACTGTACGCGCACCGTCCCGGTGCCGGCGTCGGGTCGAGTCGTAACCGGCCGAGTCGTATATCAGCGCAACGCAACGCGCTGTTGCACCGTGCGACAGGGTCGAGAGGCAAGAGCAGGCGGGGCCTTGGCGGAGATCGTTCCACTTTCGACCTCGGCGCATAGCTTCGGGCGTAAGTCACCGCGCAAGCACATAAAACGGACCAAAAGAGGGGAACGGCGCAAAAAAGAAATATGGCAGACGATATGCGGCGAGCCCCCTCAGAAGAGGAGGAAGATAAATACGCGCGACTTTCTTCAAAGTGTCGCGCACTGCTTGAAAGGGAACCGCAAGCGGGGAGACAGCTCATCTCACCCATGGGGGACCATTGGGAGATACCGTATTTTCTCGAATGAGGCTCGCGTCACCGCTGTTCGAAACTCGGAAGTGTGGGAGCAAAAGAAACTCGGCCGCAGAGCGCAGTCGCTCACCAACCTGTGCACCAGAGTAGGGGCACACATTCAGCTATATAGCGACAGTCAATGCGACGAGTAATGCAGTGAGTGAAGTTTTCTTATTCCGCGGCGTAGCACGCGCGAGCTCAGCAGGTGTGTAGTCACGCGCCTGCGAAGTTCCCGAAGACGCGCGGGCCTTACAAGAGTAAATACGGCATTCGTATTCGAGCTGCTGTTGCGTGGCGGCGAAGTCGGGTTGGCGCGCCCGCGTCGGCGCAGCAGCGGCTGAGTGAACGGCGCGTCGTCCGGCCAGGCGAAGGGACCCGCGGAGGAGACAGGCGCGACAAATGGCCACGAGAGAACGGTGGCGGTTCGAGAGCGAACGGAGTCGTCAGTGGCAGCGCGCGTCTGCCATCGCACCACGCGCCGCACCACCACCTCCCCGCGCCGGCGCTGTTGCGCAAGGCCGCTGCCGATGAGTCGCTCTGCTAGCGCTACCCACCCACCTCACCTTTCGAACCCCGGTTTTAAGTTGGGCGCACGTGACTGACCGCTCGCTGTCGCGCCCACGCTCGCGGAGGAGACACCCATCTTTCACGTGTACCGCGTGGTGTGTGCGTGCGTGCGTGGGTGGGGAAGGTGTTTTTTGGGTGACTAGTTCTTTTTCTTTTCTTGGCGCTCGAGCGCGTAGATATGGGGGCGCAGCCCAAGTATATCGAGCTCACTTTTATGCGGTGTAATTGAGGTAAATGAATTTTGGCACAAAAGTGCGTTCATGCGGTTCTCGCATATAGCGCGCCTACAGTTCGAGCGAGAAGCTGACTTTGTCGCGCGAAACGAAAAGTTCTGCGTCAGCTTTCCTGCTTTGAAAGCTGCGAAGTTAGGCTTTCACTGGCTCTGAACACAAGATCGGTATACCCGAATGAGGTTAGGGTGAATCGGAGGTGACATGCAATGACCTATCCACTACCGATCCCGGCCTGGTCAATACACGCATCCTGGCCTGGCCGCTACCCAACCTTTCCTGGCCGTTCTTCCTTCTTGCATGTACTGCTAAACAGACTGCTGGGCAACAGGTCATCGTCGAAACAGAGCATTATGGAACGCTGGTCCAAACCACCGTCCTTGAATGGTTTTCGCGCCTTTTGAAAACATTTCGACTGTGCGGCTACAGCGCATTTCCATGCCTGCGCGCGCACGATTTCTTCCTTCCGGTTACAAGCGACAATACGCTCAGGTTATGGACTTGGGACAAACTATACCCGCGTGATCTCCACCCGCGTGATCGAGAGTTATGGTCTAGTTATTTGCTGACCAGTCGCCACTCATCAGTAGAGAGAATACTTTATTCACACACCAGATTAAGCGCTCAAGGCACACTCCGCCCTAACCTTAAGCCAGGACGTCTTTGGCGTGCCGGCAGGGGGAACCGGAATATTTGGCGTTTGGTGAGACATCCGATCCGACCAATAGATCGACGTTCTCGCGGCAGGTTTTGTGGTAACAAACGGAGATGGAGGGTTTTGCGGTGGCGCTCAGGCTTATTGGGAGGGCCTTGTTCATATAGCGAAGACGTTGTGTAAAACATAGAATGAGAACAAAAAGTAATAAAGGACGGGTGCGATGTTGCACAAGTCGAGCTTTAGCGAATGTCTCCTTTTTGGATATTGTTTGCTGTTTTGGAAAGGCTGTGTAATGCAACTTGGCTTCCGGCGTTATGGATTCAGCGCCCGAAGCAAAGCTTTAATGATTGGCTTGTCGCATTACCCTTGCCGACCTACCTGCGGGCAAGTTGTCAAAATTGCCCGCAAACGATGTCCGCCGGGTAGATAATTCATCTGTATCGGTGCAATTCGATTAAATTTTGCAGGCTTGTGAAAAAGGGGTGTTTGTCATAAAATGTTTCTTTATTAAACGTACAAGGACTGTTTAGCATTAGTGTACGTCACACGCTCAAATTGTTTATTATTTACAGTGGGCAAAATGAGGAAGAGCTGCTCTACACAAGTTTTCGTGAGACTGGCGCAAACCCTCGCGAGAACAGTTCTGAGACCAGCCACTCGAACCTTGCATGGAAAGCGTTTTACAGCGCTCGCTTTTCTTAGCTCGTTGCTCAGTTTCGCACTGTGCGCGCCGGCCGCAGTGGTGGGTCGATGCAGGAGATGTCGCAGTCTACAGATTCCCATCGGTATGTGCCATTGGATATTTCGTCATGCCCAGGCAATGTGCCATCGTCGTCTCGCCCTCACTCTATCATCGTCATACAGTCGTCGTTAAGCCAGCTCACGCCATCCTACAGCCATTGTCGTCGCATACTTATCGTCGTCCCATTTTTGCCATGCCGTCGTCATCGTCATACTGTCTTCGTCATTTCATCGTAATCATGCTCTCACCTATTCACGCCGGATTAGGCCTGCGTTGTCATGTCGTCGTGCTCGTGCAGTCATTGTGATGCAGTCGTTGTCATGCCATCGTCGTGACAGTTTCGCGGTCGTTCCATCGTCCTCGTTCTAGCTTCGTCATCCGATTGCCGTCATACCGTCATCATCACGCCATTGCCACCATACATTCATTATTATACAGTCGTCGTCACGCTGTTGTAATCGTCATCCAATTGTCTTGTCGTCGTTGTCAAAGCGCCTTCGGCTGCGCTTAGAAATCGTATGCTTAGAAGGCCGGCGAGCATTCGAGCACTGCAGAGGATCGTAGCAGTGTAAACTAGGATGCTATAAAAGTTACCTTAAACTGCAATGCCATGGTAGAAACAGGACCTTCGGACCCCCAAGCGATTCGGCGAGCTCGAGGAGATCGGGAGCGAAAATGCTTAGCCGACACCACATAACGCTTAAACACTCGTTTTACACGCTCGTAACCGTTCTGCGAGCTTTTTAATACCAAACGTCAAAAAATCTACTTCTCTCTCTTTCTTTTTCGTAAGCATTCGTGCATGAAAGTTGTGAGCTTGTAAAACAGTGGTTTGCATTTGACAAGACAAAGTCCAAGCAACAGGTGGAGCTTTTTTTTTTTAAATCCTGCAGGTTGTACAACAGGAAAGCAGCTGATACCAGAAATTTTCCATCTAAAACGACAGCCACATCAAATGTATTTCCGACGTGTCGGAGGCGTCGCCGCTTCTATTTCACAGCGCCAAGTGTCGACACAATAACCAGGGCTGAAAGGCGCCCTCCGTGGTGCCTTTCAATATCTGACATCACATTGACCGCCATCCAACCTTGATTACATCGCGAGCATCGTGCGGCGTAAAAATTGGCGGGGCAAAACGCCTGCGCGAACACGGCGGAAACGGCCCATGTGGTTTGGCCGTCGTACATAAGAAAGCACGAGTGACCCACTGCTTTACCGTAGCGCAGTAGCGTACGTCGTCATCGACTTGGCGACACCGACGTGAGCTTTGCCCTTGCGTGGAGCAGCGCACGGACGGCATCGCTTTCCCATCTGTCTCCACTCGGGCGTTGCTCAGCGTCGGCGACCGCACGCGCGCGGAGTCGCGTGCACGCCAATCCGAGGTCTTTGTCTCACGCGGGTCGAGCGGGCGGTAGCCGCGCCGCTCTCTTGGGGGAAGACCCCCGTGTCTCTCTCCTTCTTCCTCTCTGTTCTCGGCTCCTCGAAATACGTCGGGCCAACCTGAGGCTTCTCGGGCTTTTCATTAAACAGACTGTTTCCGAAAGCGAACAAGCAAAATATTGCCTCAGCGCAGCGCGCGCGTGCAACGCGCGAACAAGGCGAAGCGAACCGCGCGCGACGCGGCCGGCGTTTATTTTGTTGGCGCGCCTCGCTGACGTCAGAGCCCGGAGCACCCGGGGCTGCCCGGCGGGGTTGCCATGAGGGCCGCGCCGTGAGCGGCGATGACCGACTGCCGGGAGCCCGCCTCGTGGAGGGAAGAGGGCGGCGGTGCAACCGCGACGGCACATGCGACGCACGGCGAAGCCCATCTGTCTGTGTGTGCGCCTGCTGTGCAGTGCTGCAATAAGGGGCGCTGCAGGAAGCGGGTTGCCGCACGACGGCTCGGCGATTACGTGCAGCGATGTGCACTCGACGTGGCTCGGGCTATTCCGCACGCTGGAGGAAGGGATTGGCGCGTTTGAGCAATGTGTCACTGCCGGTGTTTCCGGTTGTCTCGTTGTCCGTGATTATCCCGCGGCCTCCCCTTGTCTCGTACAGGAAAGCTATTTCAGCTGCGATTTCTGAGACGCCTTTTGCACGGGCAGACCGAGAAGTCGATGCAGAGGAGTCGCCGAAGTTGCGAAGTGCCCTGTTACAGGACGGCGAGAAAGTTCTTGCTACGAACGAATATTTCAATAAAAGTGGATTTGCTACAATACCACTGCTCTCGAGCTTTGCGAGAACTCAACCAGAGTGATGTGTTTAGTAATATTTCTTAGTTCAAAAATGCCCCGTGCGTTATGTGCCCTGTAAGCGTTATGATGACTGTCCACAAGCTTCTTTCTGACTCTTCGCACTCGCATTCCCAGTGGTGCTGTGCGTATATGCGTCATTCTGCTTATCTGCTACAAAGCAAGTAGTGGTGTGAGAGTCATCCGACAGAGGCGCCTTTTGCAGTCACACCAAAGGGTTCGTTATTGCAGCAATAAGAAGGCTGAGCACGACATTGTATGTGACTGCTGGCGCAAATGTCATGCACTTGAAGCTTCTTCCAGCTGCTTGTGTGTGACAGTTTCGGAGTCTTTGAAGTGATCTTCTTTGACAGTAAAGTGCCACTCACTGCCCTCAGGCACAGAACATAGCCACCATTGTCGTCGCTTGCCAGTCAATAGTTCGCTCTATAGATGCTAATTCCTAGCCAGCCCTTGACTACAGTCATTTGCCACAAGCTACGGATGGCTATTCGCCGTTCTAACAAAATCTGAGGACAGCAAATACCACCATAGCTGAGCTGACATGGTGCTGCTGTGTTTGCCGCAAAATGCAACAGTTGATATTCTAAATGTCGACGCAGTTTCGAATAAACACGTATGACAGTCTCGATGCCTTTAAAGCTTGCTTCTCCACAATGCGCATCTTTGTGAGGAGAAGCCAATTCTCAAGTAACTTTGTTGTACAGGAAATATGTTTTGTACGCGATAGCGTTGACAGCCCAAAAATGACAATGGCACGATGGCGACAGTAACTATCCCACGACGGCAGGGATAGCAGCTGCAACATGATGACTATCATAGCAGCGAAGACTAGACGACGACAATGCCACCAGCGACGGCACAATGACAATGACGCGACGGAAACGATAGCATATATGGCACGATAACAACGACGATAGCAGCAGCGGCACAAACATGACAACAGTACGAAGACGACAATGACAACGACACGACGGCGACAATAGATGCTGCGGCATGACAGCGACAACGATAGCAGTGACGGAACAACAGCAACGACGACAATAACAGCTATGGCACAGAGATGACCACGGCAAAACAGCAACGATGATACCTGCGGCATGATAACGACACCGATTGCACGACGAGCACTATAGCAGTGACGGCACGAAGGTGACAACTGCACGATGACGACAGTTACAACGACACTACAGAGACGATAGCAACTATGACGTGACAACGATAGAAGCAACGGCACGACGAAAACAATAACATCTATGGCATGAGAATGACTATGACAGAAACAATAGCAGAACGACGATAGGCATCATGAAAACTGCCTGACGACGACAGTTAAAAAGATTATAGGGTTTTACGTGCCAAAACCACGATCTGATTATGAGGCACGCCGTAATGGAGGGACATTTCAACCACCTGGGGTTCTTTAATGTGCTCCTAAATCTAAGTACACGGGTGTTTTCGCATTTTGCCTCCATCAAAATGTGGTCGCCGTGGCTGGGATTCGATCCCGCGACCTCGTGTTTAGCGGCCCAACACCATAGCCACTAAGCAGCCACGGCGGGGGACGACAGTGACAACGGCATGATGGTGACAATAGCAGTTATGGCATGACGATAGCAGCAACGGCACGACGGGAACCACAGCATCTAAGGTGTGACAACGACAATAGAAATGACGGCACGACGACATCAATAGCAGCGGTGGCACGACGGAAACCATAGTGTTTACAGTATGCCAACAATTATAGAAACGACGGCACGGCTACGATGAAAATAGCAGTAATGTCACGACGGAAATCATAACAGCCACGGTATGACAACGACAACGATAGAAAGAACGGCACGGCGACGACGACGACAATAGCCTCGATGACACGAAGATGGCATCAGCACAATTTCCCTTTCGGAAACCTATACCTGCCTAACTTGCCTTGTTGCAACAAAAAGAATTCATGTTAAATGCATTTGCAAAAGAGAAACTTGCCCGAGGTATCTATATAAACTTCAATAAAACATTATATTACCTAAACCACACTTTCCGATGGAAAAAAATTAGTAGCTTACGGTTTAAGAGCAAGAGGCTTAGTTGCTTTTACGTTGTTATCTAATCACAGACTACAATACACATACATAAAGGCATAGTTATCTGACGCTAAGAAAATTCCGTTTGGAGTCCCCAAAGGTAGTAGGTTGGACCATCTTCTTTTTAGTTCATTGTACACATAGACACTGAGGTAGAACATCCATATGCACTCATGTTGCTACTTTGTTATTCTTAGCCGCACCACCGTCAGATTTATTTGCAAGGGCTAACTCAACGCTTTTGTGCCTGGCGAAATGGACAGAGAAAATTCATTAAAAATTAAAACAGCCAAAACGAAGGGCCCTTTTTGTCGCCCGAAAAACAAATGTGTGCACGTAAACTATGGCATTATGTTTATTAACTCAGAAATCAAAATAGTAAGATCATTTAAAACATTATGAGTATTTTTCACTGAGCGTATGACATGGGGCGACCACATCAAATACGTAGCAGCAAAGCTATCTAGTGTCATAGGAATGGCGTACGCTAACAAGCGGGTTTTAACGACCAAAGTTAAAATGATCTTCTACAATGCTTTCTTTTACTCGCATCTAAACTACTGCCATTTTGTATGGGGAAGCACGCACCGAGAACACTACAGAAACTGCACAACCTGCAGAAAGAAATGTTAAGAAACGTGTATATAACGTCGAATATGACCCCCTTAAGCGCCAGTTTAAGGAAAGGAGATACCGTATAATGCAAGTACGTGATACGTGTAATGACCGTTTAATCTCAAAGTACAAAATAAAACTAAACATAACATTCCTTAAATTTCTGATATTGCATTATCGATGAAAGAGAAAGAGGCTAAATATGCACATGAGGTTTAGACATTTGGCAAGCATGTGCACACAGAACAGCCTACAGCGAACGCATTAAACGCACACTACAAAGAGCACTTAAATCTTTGACATGTATGATATGAACCCAGTCATTGTTTCCAAAAAAGAACGCGAAAGTTCGTCTCTAAGCTTAATTAAAGTTTTCCTCTGCATTGCTCATTTCTAAATATATATTTTGTAAACAATCCAGTTATTCTTACTTTTGAAGTGATCGTTATTTAATATTCCTATACTGGTTGGACTAACAGCTGTATTTCATGGCTAATCATAACAGTATAAAATAGCGAAATTTACATTAACTCGTTTCCTCAATAAATATTCCAGTTGATAGTCAGCGCTTGTGTTGTGCCTGCGCCTCCCTTTGCGTTCGTTTTCAGTGCGCTGTTGTTATTAACCATGAACTAATACCAACTTGCCCAGTTTTATATCCTCTTCAGCAGTTTTTTACGGTGAGATGCTTTATGCTGACTACTGTAACTAGTCTTGCGTTTTTTTGTATCATACTGCATATATTTACTGTCAACTACTTTTGCTTGTTTCAACACCCAATGGGAAGCACACTAACCAATGTGAAGTACACTAACTTGCTGCGCTTTGACAACGCGGGCTAAGTCTGTATCAGAGTTTTCTTTTCGTCGGGTGTCTCTCTTCAACTCATCCCCGCGAACGTTGCGTTTGAAAGACAAAAACTCGACTTATCAACAGTGCACATCAAAGGTCCTGTAGAGAAGAAAATCAAGAATATAGAACGGCGTGCTCGGATCTTTTTTTATGCCCCTGGTGTGTTGCCCTTTAACATTTTAACTTAGCACCCTTCGTGATTCGTTATTGACAATGCTATATGACCGTTATTATTCATTTAATTTCCGTCGCCATTTCGGTTTATCCACCCGGTTGTGGCCAAATGCGGTAGTGGGTACGAGCCACGGGCTTCCTGGATAGTAACAGTAACAACAACAACAACAGCTGTTTGTCAGCACGGGTGGCCGTCCGCGTGTCTACGTGGACTTCTGGACCCAAGCCCGACGGGCAGTGCGCCTGGCTCGAGAACTTCGACGCCTGCGCTGTTAAACATCAGCCCGGCGACGCTGACGCTTGAAGAAGCAAATGGACGTGCACCGTGATTATCTCCGCTGGAAGCTCTTCGGTCAGGCACCTGTTATCTGCATGTTACTCTCTTGTTTTTTTTATCTAAGACAGTTCGTTATCTGTACTACGTCAAAGAAAAAAACGCAAAGCTTTCCGATCTCAGTTGCAATCCTGAGATACAGATCTTTACAGATTTAATCATGTTATTAACCTAACGGGATGTGTCTGTATATTTTGTCGGAAGGATCTCACATTATAGAACGAGTGTAACGTCCATTTTATAATTTATAACCCCGAAAATGTTTAGACGGACCACGGGTCGCGTAGCGTTTGTTGCTAGCGGCCGATATATTGCGTGTCGTATCGTGAAGATTTTTCGCCTCAACCTAGACGGGCCCCTATGAGCAGCTGCAACTAACGACATAAAGGTAACCAGTTCAAGAACTGACTCGTCTTGAAATTGCTGTGTCACGTCGTGGTTCTGCCATGGAGCACGTAGGAATGCTGTATCGTGCGAACGGGTTGTATCGTAGTTGAAGTACACTCCTGCTGTCTCTTGTGTTGGCATGAAAAAGCGTAATAGCGAAGGCAAGCCGTTCGGGACGAGAATTTCAATCAGCGTCTAAACGTGCATTACCACTCTGTGCTTGTACTCGTTTGAGCGATTCACTCCGTGGTACTGTGGGAGGGAGCGCTTTAAATACCAAAGACCGAAGACCAAAGAAAGGGCTTCGTGACTTTCTTCCAGTGCTTCATTTCCCGCTAATGTTACCCCTGCATGAGCGTGTTTTCTGTTCTTGATTGACGTACTCAGTGAAATTTCGATAAGGCATGCTTCTGGTACCATGCTGCGCAAATAAACTTCAAGAACCGCTCAAGCAGGAGTAACACCGTAACCCTTCTTGCCTCGCATGCCGAAGGCGAAAAGAAAATAGAAGTAAGTGTGAGCGCAGTAATATTTATTGTGATATGTATAAGATCATGTATGACTTTATTTGTACCTATGTAGTGTGCTTCTCAGCCTAAAGCAAACAAGTAAATAAAAATGGGGCTTGCGCCCTCATACAACATTTGCCAGAGACTACTGAGCCTTAAGAAAAGATTGCTACAGATTAACCCATCTCACGATGACTCTCGACGGCAATGCGTTATCATTGAATCAATATGGCGACGCAAAATATTGCCACCGTCGAACCGAGTTATGTATGAGGCGTGCACTGCTAAGGGACCCCTCTTTCGCACTTCCCGAAGGACAGTCGGCGCCATCTAGCGCCACCACCGCTAAGCCTACGCATAGCCTCCGAAATACATGGCGCGTCGGTGCGTGCTAACGCGAAGAAACGCGTCATGCGGCAACCGCACTCCTCTCTCACGCTTCTTTTCGGACGCGCTGCGCCACGTAGTGGCAATGGCCTCCAAGAGGCGGGGCGCGCCGGTGCCTGTAAAGGCTGCGAATTGTTCCCTCGCTTACCGCACACTCAGTGGCGTACACACTCAATGACCCAAGTTGGTGAGAGGTTTGTTGAAGAGTGGCACATGCTTAGCGCGCTTATGGCGCAGTTCGCTAAAGCGCTGGAGTGAAAGTTATTCATTGAAAAGTGTCACACACCCAGTCCATTTGTGGTGCGGCCTGCTAATGCTAATGCGTCGGGCTACTGTCCTTGAGAAACGCTTGTGACGGTAGAGTCGATTCCGCTCGGCATCGAAGAAACTTAAGGGATCTTTTCGCCATTGTAAAGTGGCACATCTCCAGGGGCACCTGGAGATGTGCCTAGCAGACCAAGTGGGTGCCAAAGACGTTCATTGATGAGCGGCACACACCTACTGGCACATACCCAAGTTGGCATCAAAGAGGTTCATGCAACGCTAGCACAGACCGAGTGGCACATACCTGGTGTATATGTGCACTAGGTATTTGACGCCGACTAGTGCTCTTAGTCGGCTTCAAAGAGTTTCTTCGAACAACGGTGCCAACCATTATCGTGTCTAAAATGATCCATTCGGCGTGAAAGAGGTTCGTTAAGAGCGGCACCTAGCTATGTACACATTTGCCACGTACTCAGTGATCCAAGTTGGTGCGACGGTTGGTCTGAAACCCTGGTACCTCAGCACAGCAGCCCGATGCGCTGACTGTTCGACCACGGACTACCCCAGGTAGGCGGGAAAACGGTTAAATACAAACATAGATAGATATAGCCTCCGGAAAGTGCATGAAGTACCCTAAGAATGTTAGCGCATTAATAAAAACCTCAAATAATACGCTTCGGGGGACTGAACTCTTTTTCTTTTTTCAGGAATGCAGCAACAGCAGCACGCTGGCCGTCCGACCGGCCGGCTGTCCAACGTTCCCCGCAAGCTGTGGAGGTCGCGAGCCAAGTCCCAGTCCAGGGTGTCCACGCTCAGCATCTGCAGCTGGACCCCCGAGGTGGGCGCCACTTGAAGTGTCTCCTTCGTTTTAGCTCCCAAAGAGCATGGGTGTGTTATATGATAAGCTTGAAAAAAGGCAGCATGTGAGCAAAAAAGAAAAATTCTAGTTCTGTAATGGATCCGAGGAGCGAAATCGAGCAGTTAAATATTGCTTCGAACTGCAGGGACGCTAATACTCGCTTTGGATGCATAGGCTGTGCTCTCTTCATCGTTGTCTTGACTATTTTGCTGACCTAAACGCTCAAAAGCTGTTCGAACGCCCGTGACAACGCGCAGGTTTAGCATTCGGCGCCGTCACTCACAAGTTGACTAAAGATTTGCAAATGCGTGTCTCTCTCTCTCTCAGAAACTACATCTTAACAAATTAGCTACTACGAGACGGAAATAAACAGGGTGAAGGCTCAAGGAAGGGGATGAGAGAAGAGCTTGCAGCGACGAATTCACTGCAGATGGGCAAACGCAGGACTCCAAATGCGCTCACATTACGACCTTCGCTGTTTTCTAAAAGGAGACCTCACCTTGTCAGGGTTGGCGTCGAGAGAGAGAGAGAATTGAGGCTGTCGAAAATACAAGTTCTGAAACGTTTCTAGACTGAATGAGCTAAAGTTTAGACGACCATTAAGGTCCGTCGTTGTGAAAGCCAGCGATGCCAGCGATGGAACGAAGCGATCGCGTACCATATCCCTGTAGTACAGAAGCACACGCAGACGCGCAGGCGCACACGCAGCCGTTGTGCACCTTTGATTTGTCGGTACTGCACTGGCCCGGGGGGCTGTATACGAGATGCTCTGCCGGCGCGTGCAGGGTTGCTGCCGGTGGCGTTCCCGGACCGGGAGCCGACTGACGCTCCGGCCGACGACGCTCGTGGCGCTCACCGAGGCGGAGGCCATGGGCTTCCGGCCGCTGGCTGTAAATAGGCTGCAAAGCATCGGCATCGGCTGCAAAGTAGACATACCCAGAGGTGGGCGCTCATACACCAGTGTTCCAGTGCAATACGAGGCCATTTACTGTAATTCGCTGGGTCGAGATAACAGCCTTCTCAACTAAATCCTGCCTTATTGGGCAGGCCACCGCTGTAGTCACGCTGCACGCACTCTGTGCAGCGAAGACGACAGAAGGAGGCGATCAAGCACACCTAAGCTTTGCGTCTTAACAACTGCTAAGGCTAGCGTGGCTCGTTGATAAAAATGGTGCAGGGAAAGTCAGTCGCGTGGTTAGAAACACGAGTAACGGCCACCAGTCCAACCGGCAACGCTTTCGCGAAACCAAGTTGTCTCGAACAAGTGGCCTACGGCACACACGAAGCAAACGCACTTTCGGCCGCGTATATTCTAGGTTTCGCACTGTGTAAACAAGTTTCCTGTGTTTTGTGCCTTTGTGCGGATTGCTGTATGGCATAACGTGGCTTGTAATTGCAGCTGGTTAGTTTAAACTACCGTTCGGTTGTTCCACTAGCTATTGCAATTCCGCTCAAAAGCACCCATATCGCGTGTGCCACGGATAAGCTCCGCGAGGTAACCAGGTCTGAAATACATCAGTGGACCTCAATTTCCATAAACGCAGGCACGGGCTGCAGTCGAATGAGTGATTCGGTTTCATCAGCTAGCACACACGCTTGTCGTGCCTGAGCGCCACCAAGAGCAGCCTCCCGCTCTGCGCTGCAGGCTTGAATAATTTCAAACAAAGAGTGTGGACAACGAAAATCCTGCAATGTACGTACAGTTCTCTCCATTGACTGCAGGCGAAATGCCAATACAAAGATAAATGCGATCTTGTACTCAAACTGGTTGACTCAGGCCTCGTTTCAGCGTTTTCGTGCATGTTGAGGCGTGTGGCATCATGGTGCTGGCTGCTGCTCGCGGTAGCGTACTCTTGAGTCGGCACATACATCGCGTGGGCTTGTAGATCACTCTTGCTAATCCTAAACACTGGTGAGCGTATGTCGGAAGCACAACAAGTGGTTTCGCGCGAAGGCTTCCCAGTTCACGGTTCATATCGCTGTGCGCGTGCTGAATTGAATAACGAATGGCATAACAGCAATCTTATCTTCAGCCTCAGCACAGCCATTGAAGGAGTCCCGCCTCACAGCTTCCTTCATCTGTGGTCTGTACGTGCAGAGGACAGCACGGAGGCCTCGGCGAAACTTCGGAGACGGCCCGCCCTACTTCGCAAGAAGGCCATTACCACGAGCTTTTTCGAAAGTCGCAAAGAAAGTGGTAAGAATACGCGCATACTCGTCTTGGTCCGTCAAGCTCGAGACATATATGTGCAGTCAGTGATGCCGAAACGCGACGTCTGGTGCGCGCGGTGTTTCTCGCATTCCGCGTGGCGCGTTGGTGAGAAACGATCTTTCACTGACTTCCAGCATTATCGAAAGCATCTTGTTGAGTTGTGCCAATCGCACCTGTTTCAAAAACTATACCACAGGGTGCAGGAAATGTCGTGCGCTGCGATTATTTTGTTTCACGTATATTGAAGACCGTCTCCGAATACTTGTTTTTTTCCAGCGCTTCCTGAGGAAACGTTTCATTTGCATACCGCAGCGTTCGCTCTTCCGGAATCTCCGTATACGTCGCCCCCTTGTTTTGAGTTTTCTCGACAGCGAAACTATTACTTCGCACGCACGCGCACGCTGCGTTAGTAAACACGTGACGTACTACGTTGAGTCACGCCCTGGCATCACGGGAGTGGATGGCACCATCGCGTGTGCCAACGAAAACCTGCAGCTTTGCGTTGCGCTGCGTGTAATCTGGTTTCAAGCAGGTACGCGCGTTCATTCGCCACCACTCAGTGACGTCACGCGAGCGGAGAGGTTTACTTGACAGGCCCCGTGGTAAGTTTGGCGACCCCTGCTACCGATGTTTTTTGCTCTCGTAGCGCCGGTTGTGATGGAGCGACATGTTTAGCAGGTTTATATATTTTTTTTTTATTCGGAGACGCGTGAGACGGCTGCATAAAATTGGAAAGGCGTGCGGAGACAGGGCGTAAGTTCCCTCGCCAAACTGCGCTGGGATTCGCGCTCTGGTGAGCAGCTTGTAAACGGCACTAGTTCCGCGTGCCTTCCCGTCGCGTCCTGCATGTTACCGTCATAGTTTATCCACTTTTGAGTTCAGAACACCACGTTGCCATGACACCTAATCGTATGTTTCTTCCCAGAGGATAGACTTCTGCGAAGCAGAGACCACACGGTGGACAGTGAAAGCACTTGAGTTAAACAAGACATTGCTTATCAGTTGCCGAGAGTTATTCAGTAAAGCTGCGACGTTCATAAAAAGTCGAAGAAGTCGAAGACGTTCAGCACCTTAATGAGGCTCCGAGAACGTCGCATATCCTAAGGCGCGCTACGACACGGGTACCAATAGATCTGCTAAGTTTCTGAGAAATCACGGGGCACGCGAGGGGGGGGGGGGGCACTCTATTACATCTGCTCGATGCGTCCATGCACGCAGTACGGTGCACGACTGTTTCGCGCATAAAATTTAAACTTTTCAGAATTGGTCTTCGGCGATCTTTTTTCGCGGCGCGTGATTGTTTTGGTGAGTTATACGTTGGCTTTATCTGCATACAGTACATTGATATGGCAGAACACCATCTTCGACTGATTTGGCAACGTTCTACGCTAGAGAAACTTGTAGAGTGCACTCAGCTTAGTTAGGCTTTCTTGAAGCACTATATCAGAGATGCCTCAGCGAGGTTAGGTGGCCTGGTCAGCCATTTAGCGTTCTGAGCAACGGACAAGTCTTGTGAGACGGAGGCATTTCCGAGGGAGGATACTGCGCAGTAGGTTCTTTGATCTGTAAATACACTGCGCACAACAGCGGCACATGTTTTAGCATTAACGAGAGGGCCAGTGTAATCAAAGTTCATGGGAGACATTCAACTTGACGGGACGACACGTCTGTGCCTTACCGTGCAGTTACAATGACCAAGTGATGTAAATGGTGAGAAGGTCAAATCAGCAGTGCATTAAGTGTTTGCAAACTAAAGCGATGACCGAGCTCAAATGCAAAAAAATGAAGAAAAATAAAACGGCCGGGCGAACAGTAAGTTTTGCCATAGACTTACGTTTGGTAAAGAACTGTTGGTGTAGAGTTTGCGGGAAGAAATAGGTTTCGAATTATGAATACTTTCTTTTGGAGACGAGATATAGCAATCCGATTTGTACATGGAAAAGCCTCAACGGTGAAGTCAGACATAAGATAAGCCTTATACCGTGCTCTAAATCGGGCACCGCGCAACATGTAGGTGTGAGGTAGGGTAATGAGTAGCAATCGCGAGTGACATTTCACGTCAGCATGACAGCCCGGTACACATGGGCGTGCCTGTCAGCGCTTGTGACAAGTGGCGCCATGCGCGCTGTCAAATATGATGGTGGCACGTTTACAAGCAGAGCTTTCTGGTAGTAAGGGCATACGAAACTTCCCGCAGGTTGACGTTGTAGACTTTTGTAGCTCGGTAAACGAGGACGGAGACAGAGGAACACACACACACGGGTGCTGTCTATACTGTGCCTCAAAAGGTTATATGTCAACGATAAACCAACTCTCCCAGATCAGCTTAATTACTTCCACAAGTATCATGCTTCGAGAACTATAGCATGCGAATCTGCAAAAAAAAATGTAAGTCTTCTAATTTTTGCCTCGCGCGTGAACCAACCAACGTCCTCATTAATTGCTGCATAGCTGTCAAACCGGGGTTCTAAAGCGATGATTATATATGGTCTCCCAACTGGCGACAACGCGATTTGTGGTTTGCATACACACATATGGCATAAGAATCATCTCTGTCGCTTTCTGCTCTCCTGCAGCAGACATTCCGTGTGGCCAGGTGTTCGGCGTGGGGCTGCAGCAGGTGGTGCAGAGCGACCGGCAGCGGTTCCCGGACTCGACGCTGGCCCAGCCGGCTCCCTGGTCGCCGTGGGACCTGGGGCCGGACGTGGCCGCGGCGGACGCCCTGTCGCGCCGCTCGGACAACGCCAGCGAGAGCTCGCTGTCCTCGCTCGCCGACTTCTCCACCGAGGACTCCAGGAAGGCGAGTCTCGACCGAGTGGCCTCCTCTCTCGATGTTCTTGTGTGTGGCCGGGGTAGCCGCTCGCTGCCTCCTAATATAGAAAAGCTGCCTGTATGTATATGACGCACAACATCGAGCCGACACCGACAAGCGGGGCTCGTATTACGTAACGATTCTTCTATTTTCTTTTTCTTCTTTTCTTTTTTTTTTCTTGCCATCCGGCGTTCGTTCGCACAAAGCCACGCCCCCGTTATGGTACAGATCGGCCACTCAGCGGTACAGATGATGAGAAATTAATAGGTTTGGACACCGCCCCACAACTGGATGACTGCCCTTACGCTCGGGAATCAGCCTCCCCGTTCCCGATATCTTTATGCATCAACGAGAAATAGACATTGGGCCAAGAGCACGCAAGGCCACATAGAAAAAGCTTTTGAATTCTCTCGCGAACATGGATGGGAAAATGATTGCGCTGCATAGTTGTAATACATATATCCAAACAACTAGCCCTCCCCCCCCCCATAGGCAACATATTTCTTTCTGAAACAGCGAAGACCTGATCAGTGAAAGCATGCCTCGCGCCGTTGTTGGACGCCCTCGTTTTACCGGCCTATTTATATGCCCCATGAAGCGAAAAAATCCGGCGTCCGGCGTTAACATCTCATGGAAAAAAAAAAAAACTCCCGCTACCAAGTGATGACGTCACGTTCCCGGTTCTGCTGCGGACCGCACTGCGAAATCACGGCGTGACCCACAACCCCCCCCCCCCCCCCCAAAAAAAACGACCTGGACAACTCCCAACATTAGAGTGTATTAGAGTGAATTAAGGTAAAGTAAGGTAGATTAACGTGAATTAACGTGAATTAAGGTTGTTACAAATTAGAGCAAAATGGATTAAGGTGAATTAGGGTGGAGTTTTAAGTGAAGTTGATAACTTAGACAAGTACTCATGCTTTCGCATTCAAATAACGTAAGGATACTTAAGTGACTGTCAACTTTTTACAGCAGCGTGCTGTGCGATCTCGGATGCCGTGTCTGCGCCAGTTTCATATTATACTCTGCAGAGTTTCCCATTGCCGACGCTTTTTACCCAACAGCTGCAAGTTTTCGCAAGGGGTAATTTTTTTTCGTGTTGTAGATGTATGTGGGGGAGGGGGGGTGTAACGATGGTGCTTGCGTCTATTGGACCAAATTTCTAATCGAAAGAAAACCATGTTCGAAACAGGCTGAGATACGACTCGTATCTTCGTTATGGCAACATACTTAGAATAAATTCATGTTTACTGCGACAGAGATATCATGCCGTGTATACCAAGAATCAGTTATCACGTGATAACATGCAGTCAAATGCAAACAGGTGGAGCGGCGCGATATGAAACTGCGGCACATGAACGCTCATAGCCTGGATTACAAACATTAAATAACATGCTGCCTAGACTATTGAATAAATATTGCATAAATATTACATATTCAATATTACATAAAGGGGACTTTTGCCACAGTACGCGGAAAATCAAGTATTGCAAAACTGTTGTTTGAAATGAATGTATCTTTCTTCAGGAATCAAACTAGAGCAATGATTTTCTTTTTTCGGTTTTGTAGCGCCAGTTTTACGGAGAAGCATTATTTGCCTCGTTTCAGGAACTTTGCGTTAAGTAGATAGGTATGTTCTTGTCTCGCCTCGTCTCGGACCTCCTCAAATTATGAGAAATGCATGGCCGACGGTGGAATCGGACTTCTCGCTTCCTGCGCAGCAGCCCACGGTGCTCTAATCATTGGGCCACACTCGTGTACGCGGACTGATCTCGTGTCAAAGCCCTTTGGGAGGTTCGGCGCGCGCCCTGTGCGTGCGTTCTCCCCTCGTGAGAGCTTGCGCTTTGACACGCCGAGTTAGACTGCACGCACCGCCTTCGGGATCGGCCCACGTTCCCCAACCCTACTGCCTTAGCAGCTAACGATATGTATATGCTGCGTCACATTAGATAATTTTATTGAGTCCGGTATTCCGGCAAGCGCGGGCGGTTTGCCGGATGAGCGGGGGTCGTAAACGTGAGCGGCCAGACTGGTGGCGCCAGCTGTTGATGCAGTGCTCAACCACACAAACACAAAGCCAATTAGTATATTCTGCTTAGCTGCTGGTGTAAATTTTCGACAGCGGCGTAATGGTGTTAATTATATGCCGCTGCCGTAAACTTGTACCAGCGGCTGGTGTTTCGTCCTTGTTATTTTGTGGATGCATGTGTTAGCGCTGTTACAATATTCAAATTGTACCAGCAGCGAAGGAGAATATGGTAGGTTACTGCAACTTTAACACTGTGTTTGTTTGAACTCTACGCCACCAGGCAGCTGCATCCGCTCCGGCTGCTCACGCTTCCCCCGCCCATCCGGCAATCCACCCAAACCACCCCGTTTGCCGGAATAGCTGACAGGTTTTTACCGTCCCTGCGCCGGAGTACAGTTGTGCCCCATTGTCGTTTTAACATACACCAAGCATGGCATAGACATACATACGTGTGCGATAGCATAGCATTTAGTCGTAGATGACGTCACTATCTGTGTTTCTCTCGTGTTCAGTACCCATTCATCCCGTTCAGTGCCCATGTAGAACCGGACAATCGTCGTGTCGTGAACTCGCTTCTAACGGGCATGCAGTAGAAATCATGCCGTCGCCTTCATACGATCATCATCGTCTTTCTGCTGCCGTCATGCGCACGCTTTTGCGTCACACACACAATTGCTCGCCTTGCAAAAAAGACGTTCGTACAGCTGGTAACGTAACCCATAACGATGATGGTTATAGCCAGCTATCCCACAAAATGCTTCGCATATATAACATCGATTCCCACAGTACGTGGGACTGGCGTAACTGGTTTCTGATTGTTCATCCCGCATAATGTATTCGTTATTTTTCATAGTTGTGTTTCACTCTTGTTCAATTTATTTTCAACCCATATGTTTTGCGACCCGCCGTAATGGCTTTGTGGCTATGGCGTTGTGCTGCTAAGCACGAGGTCGCGGGATCAAATTTCGGCCGCGTCGGCAGCATTTCGATGGGGGCGAAATGCCAGAACGCCCGGGTGTATAGCGTGCAATAGGGGCACGTTAAAGAACCCCAGGTGGTCAAAAGTAGTCTGCAGTCCACCACTTCGGTATATACTCAATTTACTTTAGTATACTTTGTGAATGTCTTATTTAAATATATTTTTCCTTCATTGCGACGATAGTACTAGCTCTTTCTGTAGAATTACTCTTTTACTGTAGGATGCTTTTTTAATTATTATTTAGACATGTGCCGCCAGCATATGGTAGTTGTTTGTTGCCTATCTTCATTTTCTTTTCCTCGAGTGTTTTGTGCACAATCAGAGGGAGTGTAATTTTCGCGTTGCTATTTATATAGATGGCTGCTGCGTCCGCTCTGCCATGCGTCGTCATAACGACAGTTTTTACTCCAAACGCCGACCATCGCGTTCGACGTCGTGGAAATAAAGATCACATTAACATCCGAGCCCCGAGAAGAGTACAATTGAATTAGGGTCACGCTGATTGTTCTTTTTTGACGAGCGTTCCGCAAGCCTGCAAAGCAAATCCTCACCGTGCGTATAGCTCGGCGTGGCACACGTCGTGCTGTTAGTCAGCGCGTGAACTAAATCTATAGCGAGCGAGCGACCTTCGCAAAGTGGCAACGAGGAGCCCATGGCCAACCAGCGCCAGCAGGGCCTGCGCCTCTCTTCCGGCGCAGGCCTGCCTTGAAACGCTGTCTGTTCTGTGCTCGGCGTCTCCCAAGCTGTTTCTCATGTAGACAACGGCGACGGCAGTAGTTAGACCAGACCGTCCGGACAAGACGCATTTAGCAGCGTTCGTCTTCCCGTTCCGTCGCCGCGCACTAAGTGTGACAAGAAAACCGCGCGCCTCCCCTGTAGTCGACGCCGTTCGCTCCCGCTAAGTAACTCACTCAGCACCGAGCGGTACGATTGAAGTTCCTCATTTGCATTTAACCCCCCCCCCTCCTCGCCGTTTCCACCCCTCCCCTCTGACTCGCGAAGACGTTCTTTCCCCGCCGTCTCTTCGGCCCTACCTCGCTTCTTTACGTTCGCTCACGGCGCGTCCGAAGTGATTTTGGAAAGCTGCCCGAAGGAACGACACGTGCGAACGATTTTTTTTTTTCTGGCTCGCCAACGGCTTGGAAGACCGTAAAGTCAGCGAGTTTACAATATTACGCTTTTCATTTATTTATTCCTCACTGGTCCCCTATTGGATGCTATAACTAATGCCGCGGGGATACGCTTTTGGCTGCTGTCTCAGTTTCAGAGCGGAGTTTCGCAAGAGCTGTTTGCCAATGGCAGGACGCCTTAGCTACTAATATGTTCAACATTATGATTGTCTGTCATCTGTTCTTACGAACAGTTCTAGTGTAAGTTTTTTTTTTTTTTTTAGTATACGAGCTCAGTTAATTACCTTGCACGTTTGCTTTGCACGAATTTACTTCTCACGACCGTAGAACTTGTTTGTATATACATTTATCAAGTTTTTTTTCTTACACATATTACTTTGTTGAACCTAAACTGTTCCTACTTGGAAAGCTGCATAATGCTACAGGTACTTAATGCACGTATGTTTATAATGTATGCTATGTATATGTAATACATGCTATTGATATGTACCTACGCTATATTTTATGCTATGCTACCTCACCGTTGAGCAATGTATGGGTGACATGTAAGGCCTTAGTCAGGCAGACTATTGTTCTCCATTTAGCCTTACCATCCAAGATCTTCACTCTGCCTGAATCGATGCGAAATAAACAAAATAAATAAATAAATAAATAAAAGTTAAAAACTACAAATACTAGGAGAAAATGCTGTTGTTTTCTGCTTGCGCCGCGGGCATGGCTGTTCATCCAACACTGTAATGATGGGCTGCGCACGTGCAGGTGGATACGCCTGACAAACTCACCGGCTACAATATGTAAATTGCACTATGTGCCGTAAAATAATTAATTAACAAGTTAATTAGTGCAGTTTCATTAGTTATTTGAATATGTGTTTAAGTTTTTAGCCCGAGTAATGTCCGCCTCTCTTAACGATCCAGTTCAAGGACTGGAATTATGTTGCAGTAAACACTCAGTTGTACGAACGTCGGTTTAACGAATATTTCAGAACTTTTAGAAATTCCCCGGCAGTTTTCCTATGTATTCAATGCAAAAATATTTCAGTTAGATGAATTTCTGAATAGCGAATACTTCAGTTGAGCGAATTTGATCAGTGGAACCGAGCTCATTCATGAAATCACTTCAACGAAGTTTGGCGCTATGCAGCGCTGGCGTAGCAGATACCCGCAGACCCAAAAACGCCCATCCAGCGGCGGCTATGTGCAGTGTGACAGTGAGCTGGAAGCAATTTCCAGATCTGATAGTTCAGCACAGGTGGTTGTTTACCTGTGCTGAACTATCAAATCCGGAAATTGCTTTCAGCGTTCGTGCCGAAAAAAAAAGTGCGATGAGGAAGATTCAATGGCAGAGGCAGATTCAAACCCTGAAATTCTAGTCGAGCCTGTAGGCTGCTTTGGAATGTTGCAAACCTCCGTGTCTCACCAACAAGCTGTGCCAGAGGAAGTGCACAAAAACAAACTTTCTGGACAGCTTTGTTACTTCTTGCGCTTAAGAGCACTAGTGCAAATAAAAATTACCGATACGTATGTCTTTTTTTTTTCAAAATGAGATAGGCCGCAACGTAACTGTTACGCACTTCGTATATATTGGCTTACATAACTCCCTAAATTCAATTTCACACTTTTGATCCGATGTCTGCTGTGCCTTGGGCTGTTCTATATTCTAGTGAATATTCAGTTTGGTGAACTTTCAATTAAGTGGACTATTTTCTTGGGTTCACAGAAGTTCACTCAAGTGAGAGTTCACTGTATCTGCAACAGGCTATTACTAAAAATTCTATGAACGTTAAATATGATCACCCCGTATTAAAAGGAACTATGGAATGTTTGACGTGTAGTTGCCGTGACAACATTACGATGATAGTTCTATTTTTGTTTTTCTCTCTCTCTCGCTCTGTCTTTCTTCTTTCTTTAATTGCTCGGCGTATGGGCGAACACCACCCAGAGCCGAAACAGACCGCAACTGCTCCCGCTTTCAAACATTGGGCACTCCCGTATATAGGGGTGACAATTAACGGCGATCCGTCCACTTACACCCGGCGCAACCGGAAAAGTGGCAGTCGATCGACAACAAATGTACTACACTGAAACCAAGATAGGGGGTCGGGGGATAGGATGTGTGTGTGTGTGTGTGGGGGGGGGGGGGGGGGTGTTGGAATAAGGTAGGCTGTCTTATTTCGATGAACAGGTGCGTAAGACCCCTGCCCTCTTCCGCACGTGCAGGATTCGGTGGAGTCTCTACGGCACCGCAGCTCGACCACGGATCCCGGCGACGACGACTGTCTCGCCGTGCACGGGCCTCAGGTGCCGCGTGTCATCAACTGCTGCCTGCACTACCTCGAGAACTACGGTACGCGTCTCTCGGTGTCGCTGACGCAAAGCACGTGACCTGCTCGATCCAAAGCTCGTGCCCTACCTACCCCCCCCCCCCCCTTCTTCACCTCCCACCTGTCTTTACGCCTAAGACGAGCGGCGCTTCGAGAGCCATCGTCATTAAGAAAAAAAAAATGGCCTTCGCAGAAGTATGCAAATTCGAGCAACAAATACTTCAAAGACAGCGAAACTGTCCGAGAGAACTCTCGCGCTTTTCCAAAGTCCTAGAAGCCATGGTTTACCACTGTATAAAAACTACGCAAGACTTTGCAAACGCTTCACTATATCCGATAATTGGCACTTTCATGTTCTCCGCTATACCCGACGAATTTTTATGCATGCTGCGCCGGCTCCGCTTGCAACAGTAAGTCCGTGCCTCTTCGATACCGACTACGTCGCCGCACGGTACCGCTGCCGCACAAAAAAATAACCCGTTGCGGAACTCTCGTACACATAGCTTCGTTATAAATTGCAAAGAAAGAAACAGTCAGCTACAGCGTTCTCCGGTTTTCTAGAGACGGTGGCACCGCACCTCAGGGCCGTCAATGCGCACTGGAGAGCAAGCTGTTTCTATCGAGACAGTATAGTTATGAAGCCATATGAAATGGGTTGGCGCCCATGCTGACCTTACGTTTGAACCAACTGAAAGTCCATGACAAAAGCGCGCCCGGAGTGGATTGGTACCAACCTATGGATTGTTTAAAATGCCAGTTTATAGGTTAAAGACGTCTGCAGGAAGCAACATTTTTTAAGTAATTCGCTATATATGGTTGCTACACGTTTTGCTGCAACGAACGTATAAAAATGCAAGCAGAATGCCCGGTTGAGCGTGGAAGTCCTGTGATGTAGTATTCAGTAAAACGCCGGAAAAGATGTAGTGTAACAAAAAGCAGTAGATAATCGTAGAAGTCCTTGTGGCAGCAATTCAGTTGTGACCCCAGAAAACTTCCAGTCATATGAAACCAAAAAAATATTAGAGTAACTGTTTTTTTTTTCATGTATATGTAGAAATTTAAAACGGACATTAAAGCGAATGAAAAAAAAAGGGGTAGGCTATATTAGAGGACACAGCCGCTCCTTCTCGTTCATTACATAGCGAGAGTCTCGGCTCCGGCAGCTTTGATGCCTTCAGGTGCCATATGCGAGGGTTTATTGGCCAGTCTCCCTCTCCTATGTTCACGTTCTACGTGACGCCTGCGAAAGAAATGATGTTACACATCTGCCGCCATGGCCGTGAGTTGCGGCGCTGGCTAACACTCCCAGGGCTTGATCTAGTACGTATATATGATTCCCAAACATTGTAGATGGAAGAACGGCACCGCGGTAGCTCAATTGGTAAGAACATCGCGTGCGTAATGCGAAGACGTGGCTTGCGGCAAGTTGTTCTTTCGCCCCTTTTCATTCTTTATTTACATTATCATTTCTACATTTCAATTAAAACAAGTAAATTGGGCTCTGCTTTTCTTGGCTTCATTTGTCTGTTGGTTTCGTAGGATTGTGACTAGCAAAAATCGGGCCCCTCGTTGTTTCCCCTTCTTGTCCTGAAGAAAACTTCCATTCGCACATTTTCAGCCCCTTAGTTTGCCAATAAAACATAAATATGTTATCCCGTAGTCGACTGTAAGCACATAATCTTGATGCATTCAATTATATAATCAAAAAAAAAGAATAGAAATGCCTCATGCATGGAGTTCACGTAAATAGCTTTCTTGTGCGCAGCTGAGCAAATTTCATTAATCAAAATGTGTTTCAAATGCGGCAATCTGGTGTCAGCGGGAGGGCCCTACATACTTGCAAGCTTTTGCAGCTTGCTGTCTCTTTTATTTATTGTTCAAGTTTCCTGCTACATTTAGCGAGGTTTTCTAAAAGGCAAAACTGAAACTTATTTGAAAGCTCCGTGTGTGAACTTGAAAGGGGTTTGTACAGAGGCACCATAAAGCAAGTCACTCGCAAGCTTCTTTTTACAGGCGGTAAACTCTTAGAGCAAGAGAAATTTCAGGTGTAAGCTTCCCCACACAAGGTCTCTTAATGTGGCGAAACCAGCTTTAAAAGGTGTCCCTCGCGTACGTTTTGATGCTTTCAGAAGCGCGTAGAGGTCAGGATTTCCATAGATATAATCAATGTTAAATCAGCGCGAACGCGACTTGGAGTTGAGATGTGATTTATCGCAAATATATTCAACCAGCGAGTGCATTCTGTTCCGTAAGTTCACAGTTGACCGGTTAGAGCTGTACGCAATTTTTTGCAAGACCTGTTGTGATTTAGTTCAGCGTTGACTCTGCTTAGAATGCTCGCTCGAAAACAAAGGTTTCAGAACTTTTATTGCGCGCGTACGAACAAAGCCTGGTTGGCTGCGTACGCGCTACAGTGTCTCTCTCGCATTAATGCTAACGCATCATACGCTCGCTGTTAGCAATGATCATACAGTTCTGACCTTCCTTCTGCTTTCTTCCGCGTAGAAAGTCGAGAAATCTGCCGACTTGAGCTATATTTATGGCTCAGAAGTGCTGAATTCGTTTTCTGTGGCGACAGCTGGCTCTCACTGCGGACATCGTCATTTAATCAATTTTTTTTTCTTTTTGCGAGTCACACAATGTCGTCCTCGTCCGCTACGGCATTGTCTGTTAAGTCCTCCACGATACTTCCACTGACGCCACCACTCTCAGAGCCTGCGTGGAGCGCAAGAGCCCGCACGAATGGGTGAAACCCAAAACATGGCTTCTTTTATGAGTTTTTAGGCTTAGCAAAAGCATGGCCTTCGAGATTAGCTCCTGTTACCCAGAAAGAGCCGTCGCTACATGGAGTGTGGCTTTGGACACCACCTGTTACCAAGCACTAAACCGCAAAGGTTAGTGCTTAGTGTTTCCAACCACACATTGCAGCTGGGACAAGAGTTTGAAATCTCAGTGGCGACGGGCAAAGTTTCGTTTTGCGTTGCCCCGTGGCGAACACGAGGCGGTGGCCTGACAACGACTACACGATAACAATGACGACGTCAGCCCTCATCCTAGTTGTAACAGGACACGGACTGATTGACACGGCAAGCCTAGTTTCGAGCTTTAAGCTGCTGTCACACTAGCATAAAGAACTTACCTGAAACGCCATACTCCGATATTCTTTTTTCTTGGTGTGAGGGCCTCCTAGCCAAGCTTGCTTAAAAAACGCTAATCATGCAAATAAATGCGTGCTGTTCCATACCTGTGCTTGTCGGCAAGAAGTATCTCTTTTTTTTGCGTTTTATGTGGAAAGGCGGCAGCTAGCGCGTTTGTGACACCTCTTAACATACCAGTATTTCGATGAAAGCACCTTGATCTAGACACCCTTGGACAGTGAACTGCTCTAAGTGAATCCCATCTGGTGAGTGGTTTCGTCAAGGACGACACAGGCCTCTCGCTGTCTCTTTTCCCCCTCTCTTATCACTGTCTTTATTTTTTAACCTTTGCTTTCTGTGATGCAGGACATGGGCGCTAACAGTGTGCCGTTCTTACTTCGCAGGTCTCAACACCGTGGGCATATTTAGGGTCAGCGGCTCCAAGCGGAGAGTGCGCCAGGTAATGATACAACGCTGCCTTGTTTGTAGTGTGGTGAAGTTCATCTTCCTTTTTTTTTTTAATTGGGTGAATGAAATTTCATTTAAAAGCGAAACATTCACAGTATTGTACTTCTATAAAATGCACAAATGTCAGTGGAAATGCCGAAATACGGGCCTGTCATTATGAACCACTCACGACGATTGACCATAGTTGCGTCTCCGTGAACGAGACAAATGAGAGAACTTTGATCCCATGAAATTCAAACAGGAGAAAAAGCTCGCAGGAAATTGTAGACTTGCGAGTTATATGCACGGTACACAAGCTAGCAAAATAAACGTTAGCCTGGAGCCAACGTTCCGACAAGAGGACTTGCCTTTGTCAGAGGACAAAGGCAAGTTCAAGACACAGCATCGATCGTGCTTTGCATGCTTCAAGTTTCGGTCTTAATTTGTTCGCCCAATGTTGGTCCTCTGAAGTTTCGTGGCTTATTCGGGGCATTTTTTTTTCGTTCGCGTTTAGCATTTGTATATTTCGTACTTATTAACAAGAGTTACGCGACGCTATCACGTGTCCTTGCCCCTCCGCGTCTGCCAGAACTGTCGAAATTGCCGTGATTGAGTTTCCCGACACGAAGAGTTGAGATTATAGTGTGTTTATAGAGAGCAGATATGCATGAGATTGTACGTCCCGCTCTGAAATGATCATGCATTGCAGCCGTTTTGATTTATTCTCTCCTGTCGGAGTCTGAATTTATGCTCATTTGCATTCTTATCGCGTGCCCTATGCGTGAAAGGCAGTTTCCAATAATACCTCCAGTCGTGAATAAAATATACGGGATGGTATGTTGCAAGCAAAATAAGTCAGAAAACGAGCGCTTGATAGCATTGGCTGCAAAGCAGTGATCAACTAGACCACCCGTGCTTACAGGTCGTTTGTATAGCGAATGTCTCAACACTTCAGCGAAACCACACTTCCAAGCACTACAGACCACAAAACTTTAGAATTTGTCTTACGTATGCCATTTCGTAACACAAAAAGCACTCCGTGCAAATGAACGAATGCATGAAAGAATAAATGAATGCAGCTGCGCGAGGAGTTCGACAGCGGCCGCGAGGTTCACCTGGACCAGGAGCGACCGCAGCCGCACGACGTGGCGCAGCTGCTCAAGGAGTATCTGCGAGACCTGCCGCAGCCTCTCCTGACCAGAGACCTGTACCAGCCCTTTTTGTACACTCAGCGTGAGTGCCGCATTTATTCCCAACTGTTTTCACGCGTTCATTTTGTTTTTGAACGCCTCAAAAGCCGCGAATGAAAGCTATATTGCATTAAGGGTGGGCTTCGCGTCGGCGAATGGTTTCAGGCAGTAAAGACTTGAAACTTTGATGGGTTATATGGAGAAGGCCACAGTCGCAGGCGGCAAGTCACTCCAGTATTTTGATAACTTGGCAAAGAGTAATGATAGCTGCGCAGAAGCTTCGGTGGTAGGAATGTAAACTGCGCATTGACGATTGATGCGGGCTGGTGAATAGGCGCGTGAGCATGAAATGGCGCCTTTACCTCGCCACAACCTCTCTCTCCTCCTCCTCCTCCTCCTCCTCCTCCTCCTCCTCTCTCTCAGTCTTTCTGTTGATGTAGGAAATAGCTGGTGGAATGACTGAATGACTTAGATGAGAGAAGTAAAACTTTTGAAAGAGACAAAGTCTTGCTATGTTACCGCGTGATGACAGGGCAATGACTTCGGCTTTATATTTGTGCTCAGTGACGCTGCAGATATAGAAGTTTAGTTATTAAAGATGTGTCTAATTGAACGGTTTTGAACATATTACAGCGCATTCAATAATATCCCGTTGTTCTTTGGTAGCAAAGTTGCAGTAGGAAGTTGGATAGTTGTGCCATTGTCCTGCTTCATGTCCAATTTTCCGTAAGCTAGAACACTAACAAACAAAAATAAAGGAGATTAGAATGGTGCGCACAGCATCACGAACTAACAGCCGTTTCATTTCAAAACCGGTGGTCTTTGACCGCACTCTTGTCCATGCACACCTCGCGCGTTAACATGAAGTGTGTTTCACTCCTGGGACATCCGCGGAATCTCGTCGGCATACAATGGGTCAAGAGTTGAAGCACTTGCATTTTGTTCTCGCGCGCGAGAAGCAGACGGAATGAGTCATTCGTTTGGGCAATGCTTCCGAAAAAAACGAGCGTTATGGGAGCGTCAGCGAGTTGGGCGGAGGAGTCGGTCAGAGAGATTTTCTAGCGCGTTAACCACGTCTGTATTAACTCCTCATAAACATGCCACTTGCAAAATGTTCTTGAGTACAGTCGGCTTTCACGTAGAGGCGGCCGACTACCGTGCATTTCGTAGGTTATCGTAGTAGTTACCGTACTGTTTTTCATGTAGCACAACCGTTGGTTCTAGGGTGTCTGCACCTGTTCTATATAGGTCCAAAGCCAGGTACTTTGCACTGTGAGCTTTGTTTCACATTGGCGGACTAGGCCCACCTTCTTTTATCCAATTAATTAAGATTCAGGTCTATAGATGCCAGCGCGCAGAAAATGTCTGCGAACTCAACCAGTTCTAAAATTAGAATACGCATCGCCCATCTGGTCCCCGAAACAAGTATACCTTGCTAATTCACTTGAATCAGTTCAAAATAGGGCAACTATATTCATTCATTCCTCGTACTCTCTTGATATCAGCATATCATCTCTGAAATTGCAGTCCAACCTACCTACTCTTGCACTTCGTCGCCACATTTCTAGTTTGGGCTTATTTCATAAATTCTTTTATTCCGAGCTATCACAGGAACACCTACATCTGCCCTCCCCCACCACGTTTCTCTCTTCGCACCGGACATCAGCAGCAGGTATCTCGACCACGAGCACGCACAAAAACTTTTGCTTCGTCATTCTTCCCCCGGACTGCTTGCGACTAGAACAGCCTTCCCCAAGAACTTGCTGCCATCACATGCCCATCTATGTTCCTTAACCAAATTACGCGTGCGCTTGCATCACAATAATCATTTTTGTTTGTATAACTCGTTCAAAATTTTTTTTCTGTATACTGTTGTTAACCTATATGTGTCCCACCCGTTATGTAATACCCTCACATGAGGGTCTTTAAGGAAATAAAGTGAAATGAAGTGAAGTTATTTGCCCTGCTATATAGGCGACGGGACGTAACTCGAAGTAAAATATGCATTGCAAAGAACCTGACTTGGTACGCCAGCTTCAGCACGTGGCGCTCTCCGCTGCTGTTGGCGTCCCTGTCTCGATATCGCGTAATGTGGGCACTTTCGCGTAACAGCTGCTTATGCGGGTAGACAATCACTCCTTTCGAGAGTGCTCGCTGCGCACAAACAGCAAGAAGTTTGGCTTTCCTGAGGGACAAATTATGCCGCAGAATCCGCTCTCCTAAAACATGATGGGCCGTTGAAAACCTTGCGCACTGCCAGCATAGTGCAACCTTATTCTTTTTCAGTGAACACGGGCATGAATTTCATGAGCAAAGCTTTCGCAAATAATTAGGTGCAACTGTCTCCTCTCTGTGTGAAGAGACAACAAAAAATTACACATGGTGCTGCACCAGCCATATATCTACTGAACCGTTATATAATTCAGTGGAGTTTATAATCCGCGACGGCAGTCGAATCCGTCACTATATGAAGAACGAACACCAAATAAATGGCTAAAGCGTCGCAGCACGTGTGGACATGGTGGTCGTTGGAAAGTCTTGCTGCGTCACCTTAGCATTACTGCGTGGGGAACGATATGGTATAGTGACGTGGCTCAAGATCGCCCACCGCCGCTCTCGCAGGTGTTCGGGAGCGCAGCAAGCAGCTGGACATCCTGCGGCAGTTGGTGCGGCTCCTACCCACGCACAGCAGAGACACCCTGTGGGCACTGCTCAAGTTCCTAAGCACCGTGGCCGAGCACGCGGTCGACAAGAAGTCTTCCACGGGGCAGCCCGTGAGTGCCACGCGCGCTTTGGACGTTCGGGAGTGGAGCGACCTGCACGACTATTTGGCCCCCAGAGGCCGTATTCCGCAAAAATCCGCTTCGGCGTTACTATCGCCTAAGCGATAGGATCGCCGAAGTAGATCGTTTCAGAATACGGGCCCCTGACCTTTACTTTATCCGCTACTGCCAAGTACTGTCTGTGCATGTGTGTTACGGTAAAGCTAGAGCATTCAGGCGGTGGTGGAAGGGGGTGGGCCGGGGGGCTCGGCAAACTTCCGCAATGCGCATGCACTACTGAAGATGCACTGCATATGCGCTACAATCTTATATCGGTCTGTTTTGCGTCTGCAGTGACGACAATAATTTTGTGCTCGATTACACAGATGATGCTACGCTCAATATAACCTCTGTAGCGTGAGCCATATACCGGGTGTCCCATGTAAATTTAGCCAAACTTTACACATATGCAAATGCCGCGTAGTTGGACAGAACGAAGATAATGTTGTTTACCGTCGCTTGGAGATACTCAAATCATTTTTTTTCATTCCGCCTAATTAGATAATTAGTCTTAATTAATCTACTTCTCAAATATTATAAATGAGATGAAAAGTGTAAATGAGGAAGTTGTAGAGCGACGTGAGAAACTCTTGATGCAGTTTTCGTTTGCTCATTACGTGCTACATAAAAGTGTCTTTCTGAGCGAGAAAGAAGCCCGCGAAAACACGCAAAGTGCCCCGAGCGGTCAGTCGCGCCGCAATTTTGCGTGCATTCGCGGGCTTCTTTCACGATCGGAAAAACACTTTTATGTAGCACGTAATGAGCAATAGAAAGCTGTATCGAGAGTTTTTCATGTCGCTCTACAATTTCCTCATTGACACTTTTCACCTAATTATAATATCTGAGAATTTGATTAATCAATTAATTAGCACTAATTGTGTAATTAGGCGGAATGAAAAAAATTATTTGAGTATCTCCAAGCGACGGCAAACAACATTACGTTTGTTCTGTCCAGCTACGCGGCATTTGCATTTTTCAATGTGGCTAAAGTTACGCGAGACATCCTGTATAACACATGCCATTTCATCGACACAGCACCGGTTTCACGTTTATTTTTTCGCCACTTCCGCGTGATATAGTTTTGTCAGCACTTTAAGTAGACCGCACTGTACGTTTATTGCACCGAGATTCGCATAATCGTTCTGGTCCTCGTTGACCGTATGCATAGTTCGAATTGTTCCGCACAGTGCTGCGGTTCAAAGTTGGTGCTCATTGTACAGTTATACGCCAACTGACAAGTGTTATCGTCGCCTCGGACGCAGCATATGGATAGATGTACAACGCCGCCTGTATATATAGGCGCACGTATTACCGCAGCTTCCGGGAAACAAGATGGACGCCCACAATCTGGCCACCATGCTGGGACCGAACATTCTTCGCTTCAGCAAGACCTCCGAGAAGGACAAGTTCATCGTGGAGAACCTCGAGAGGGCCGAAGAGCGCTGCGAGGTCATCCTCGTGGTGCGGCAGCTGATCGAGAACTACGAGGAACTGTTTCGGGTGAGCGCGCCGTGCAGTGAGCGTTCGAGAGAGAACGTGCCACGTTGTCCGCAACTGTGCATCCATTTCCTCCTTCCGTGTAATGCGAACCGTCCTCGTTCTCGTTCTTTTCTGCCTGTCGTCTGGCGTAGGTCTCGGCTGAAGACTTGGACAGTCTTTACAAAAGGCTACTCGTCGAGAGCCCCGAGGACCTCGAAATTCTCCTCAGGAGACGCTACTACAGCGCACCTGGGTAATCTTTCTTTTTTTTCCCCCTTTGTCCCCGTTCCCTACCTTTGTATCAGTTCACTTTAAAGGGATACCAAAAAAAAAGCTAAGTCGATCGGTATTCGCAAATTACTCTTCTGCAATACGCAGAAAGCCGCCGTTATGCCATGAGAGAACAAGGCGTGATATAAGGACTAGAAAAGACTAAAAAAAAAAAATTGAAAGACGGGTGGCGACGCCCGCCTCGAAGTTCCCGCACCAGCTAGCTGTGACGTCATAGACTTTTATTGCATATGACTAGGCCTATCTTAATCCTTTATCGGCAAAGATAGGCTAGAGTGTATTTCCAAAGAGCCAAATGTTCAACTCGGCAAGTTTAGAGAATTTTCGTTAGAGCCACAAAAGCTCAAAAAACGAAAAAAAAAACGAACTTTGAAATTCGTGACATCACACTGGGGTACCGGTGCTGGATTTTTGTAAGAAATATTTAAGAAAAATAATTTGACCGACATTTGCTTCTAATAATCAACATTTTACCGTGAAATTGACGAAAACGAAATTTTGAAAGAATAATTTATCAGACTTTACTGACTTAGTACTCTTCCTTAGTGTTCCTTTTTTAATACTTTTTTTCCTCTGTTCATTAGATTGTAGCCCACAACAATCCGGGCTTTTCTCGCAGTATTTGCTGAGTGCACAACGTTGTAACGCTGTCAGACGCGCGTGGATGTGGTATCGTCATCGTCAGAATAATTTACGTCCACCGCAGGGCACAGGTCCTCTCTCAGCCGTCTCCAGTCAACCCTATGTTGCACCATGAAGCTGACACCATCCTATGTGGGCAAATTTCCTAACTTCGTCACATCACCTAGTTCTCTGGCGTCCTCTACTGTGTACTCCTTCTTTTGCCAGCCATTCTGCAACTCTAACACACCAACGGTTATCTGTTATGTGCATTACATGGCATGAACAAATCTATTTCTTCATCTTAAACTCAGCTATACAGAATAGCGGCTATACCCATTTGCTGTCTTCATGTCCCTTAACGTCCCCATTGTTATATTTCTCGTTTTATCGCTCGTTACGCGGTCCTTAATTAGCTTCTTCTCAAGTGTCTTAGTTAACTTCTAAGCTTATGGTACAGTTATAAGCCAACAATTGAAAGCCATCGTTTACAGGAGTGCAAATAGCCGCGCTGCAATTCTTGCTTCATTTCCCTAACGCTAGCGAAGTGATTTGCGTGGTTCAATTAACGTGTCTATGCAGCGAGTGACGTCATATACAGCAATGTCTATACAGCGAGTGATGCAACTGCTCAATCCGTACTGTTACGTATAGTACATGGGGTATTTTTTGCCATAGATTTAACGCACGATGCACTGATTGCATTGCATTTCCAGGCCGACTGCACATATATCCGTGCTTTCAGGCAAGCACAGGGGTGTTGCGTACTCTAGGGTAGCGTACCGTACTGCTGCCGAGAAGTAGCGACGCCTGCCTATCGAAGCTCGACCGACATTACTTATTGGGTAGCGTGGCGTTGTCGGCGGGCTGCAGGCATCCGGTAGATCATGGCGACCAAGCAGGGGCGAGACGATTTGCTAGTGCGAAACTTGCACTGTTTATTCAAAGGTAGTTGAAAGAAAATAAGGAGAGCATGAAGTATGAAGTATCAAGTATGAAGTATGAAGTATATCAAAAGTACATTTCGGAGCCCCTTAAATAGGCTCTCTACAAGTGTGGGCGGGATCTTGCTTCCGTCGATGACACGTGACAGGCACCGAGAGAGGGCCCCTCCTCCTGCAATACCGAGCACGGGTAGGAGAAGTCGATCCTCTTTTCGACGAATCCGGGGAGAAGGTCGGGTGAATGACCTCTCCGGCGCCGTGGGGTCCGGCTAAGAGAGGATAAGGGGATGACGTAGTACCCACGGTGCCACGACCATGAGAGGGGAAGGGGATGACGTAGCACCCACGGTGCCACGACCACGAGAGGGTAAGGGGATGACGTAGCTCCCACGGTGCCACGACCATGAGAGGGTAAGGGGATGACGTAGCACCCACGGTGCCACGACCATAAGAGGGGAAGGGGATGACGTAGCACCCACGGTGCCACGACCATGAGAGGGGAAGGGGATGACGTATCGCCCTTGGCGTCCGGCCATCCCTAACAGGGGTCGAGAAGCAGCGTTCAGGACATTGTACACGCGTCTTTCTTCGTTGAAAGTAGGCGCTACAACGGTATTTTGAAATGAGCGGCTGAATTCGTCAGGGATAGCAGTCCCAATACAACTGCGAATACAAAGTTGCACCTACATATACAGCCGCCAGAGACGGGGTTTCAGCAGCTGTCCCGCCATTTTGGGTCATTTATAAATTGTAACATCGCGCTCATTTGTTCTCATACAGCGCTACATGTTGTGCACTCGTTGCTCCTTTCTTTCCAGAAAAAGAAAAAAAGAAAGAAACATCCCCGGTAAAATCTTGAAACCATGCAAATCCTAAGAAAATTCAGAGCATTTACAATCCCCTACAGGCCACGTATGCATTTGCGTGTATAGTTTATGACGATCTGGCAGTTAAGGTAAAGTTTTGAAGCTAAAATAAGTGTAGTGGATAATAAATGAATGAATGAACTCTTTACAGGGAAACAGTCGCTTTATCGCCGAGTTCTAAGCGCACCCCCGTCGAGAGCTAAGTTTCCGTTTCCACGCCGTCTTCGCAGATCTCAAGACGACGACGGCAGCGACCAAGTCTTCGACGGCGCCAACGCGGAGGACGACGAAGAGGAACCGGAAGATGAACAACTGCGGACAGTGCTCATGCGACCCGTCACCACGACGACGACGACAACGCATCGGGGCCGGGAACGTCGCTCCACCGCACCGACGCAGCAGAAGGACGACTCGGTTCCTTACATACTAATCACGCCCGAGGCACGCGGCGCCAGCGAGCGGCGGCGGGCTCCCGCGACGTCGTCCAAGGGCTGCGGTCCAGACGGCGGCGGCGACGACGACGGCGACGACGCTGACGAAGGCGGCGGTGACGTCGAGGTGTCCTTCACGCTCAAGATGCCCTCCGCACCCAACGTGGCGGCGTACCTCGCCGACGCCACGTCGGAGTCGACCGCGGTGGTGGACCGATCGTCGGCGAGGCCCCTGAGGAAGCCGACGCGGGAAGCGTCGCCCCCGTCCACGACGACGGAGGAGGAGGTGACCTTGACCATAGAGGCGGCGCCGACACCGGCGGCCCGCAAATCCAAGGGATCTTCGCGCCGGTTCCTGAGCAGCAAGGAGAAGGAGGAGAAGACGTTCAAGATCAACAAGAGCAAGTCGGCGTCGTCTATACTGAGCTTCTTCGGCGCCTCGTCGGAATCGCGGCGCGACTCGGGCGACGCGGCGTCCCAGCCGCCGTCGCGGCCCGTGCCACGCAGGGACAGTCGCGAGGTGCGCTTCCAGACCGAGAAGTGGCGACGCTGCGAGATCATCTCGTCCGAGCACACGGACAAACGGCACAAGTAGTGAGCGCGCGATATCCCACGGACGCTGTGTCCACACCTCCGCACACCTCTCTCGTCATCGGCCAGCTGCCTCCGCTGAGCGTGGGACCCCAGTCGACAGAATGCCGTTTTCGACATTATTTTTCTGTCTTTTTTTTAATCACCCTGGAAAGAAAAAATGACGGTGGCGTCTCTTTCGTCTTCATTGGGGAGGATGTTGGGAGAGACGAAAAAGCACGCTTGCAAACGAGGAGAGCTTCTCACGAAGCGTTCCTCGCATAGCGGCGATGCTTCTATAGTGGAGGGCGCTCATCTGGCTTTGTTGGGTACTACCAGCACCACGTCAGGTGTTTCTCTTCTTGCGCACGGCTTCTACGAGTGTGTACGCTTGAGGACTGGAGCAAATAACAAGCACGATGCAACGAGTTTCCAACGTCCGTGCACTGGTCTCGCGACTCTTTATTGCACTGGCCGTCACTTTCCCCACTTCCCATTGCACGGTCCTGCTGTGCAGGGGCGTGGAGCGAGCGATGAGCGAGGGAAAGTGCCTCTGGCTGTGCAAGATGGGGTCGATACTGTCTCACGCTTTTGTTTTTGTTTTTTTTTTCACAGTCGCTCGCAATATTTTCGCAGGGCCGTTTACACCAACACTTAACTCGCCCTCCAGAAACATATAGCACCTTAAAAAGTTATCTTTTTATTCTCCTTTTATTCTCTACACACGTTTATATATTTGCACAAGGTGCTCTTTAGCTCGAGTCGCCGTTGCGCCATGGCACACACGGTCAGCCTTGTCCCAAAATGTATAAAGATGTAGATCTCCACGTTCGCAAGAAGTTGGTGCTGCGGTCTCTGAAGCACGCAGACTGCGGGCACAATGGTAAGTATACGTACGTAGGCAGAAAGCGAAGTATACGAGGTGGCGATGACGTCACAGTAAAGTCATCAGTGCCACGGATTGAGCGCAATATTAAAGAGGGGAGAAGCTAGACCTTCATTTCTCTCATCGAGAGGAGGAGAGAGAGTAAACTTTACAGAAAAGAGCACACGAGCGTAGGTATAGCTCTTCCGCTGTGCAGTGGGTGGTCCCCTCAGTCCAGGAGTCCAGCGGCCTGAGCTGCCCTTCTCGCTCGGTTGACCAGGTTGAGCTGGTCCGTCGAGTCGGAGCTGGACAGCGCTGCCTCCCGGTGCCGTGCGGCAGGGCGTGTTATGGGTATGAGCTGTGGCGTGCTGGCGCAAGCCTATACCATGTGTTAAAGCGTCAGGCATTGATCGCAGTGCGGGCGCTTATAGGAATATAGCGCAAGGTACATGGCGTGACAGAGACTCAAATGTGGATACGTGTTTCTTTGATGTTTTCGCCATATTACGGCTTCCTCTCGCGTCAGGTCATTGTGAGGCGGCGGTAGTGTTCTTCGTGAATGGCGATAGTGTCGTAGGATGTGTGTGTAGGTTGGGCTCGGGGTTGAACTGCTCGGCGCGGTCCTCTCGCGGCTTCTGGTGTGCAGCGCTCGGGCGTAGGCGTGTGCCTTCTGATTGCCGCGTAGGGACTCCATTACCCGCAGACCACACGATTTGTATGTATAGCGGGAGCTGGTGCACTCCACTCGGAATGCGATGTGCACGCGGCCGTGGAAAAATTTCTGCATGCAGTCTGAGAGTCCGTCATAATATTGACGCACTCCCAGTACGGTCTCGTCGTGATGCCTAGCACTGTCGCCAGTTCATCTGCCTCCGCAGCGCTCGCTCTGGAGACCGACGGCGCATTTATTTCGTTTCAGTGATTGATCGACTACGCTGGTGACGAATGCGGTGCTTCTTGCGGTGCTGGCCGCGTCTACGTACCAGGAAGTGGGGTGGTTCTCGTACTTCCTCGCGAGCGCCTGCGTTCGGGAATGTCGCCATCCGATAATCTTTCTCAGCTGGAAAAAAATGCATTAGAAATTTTCAAAGAGTAATACAACTCTATAGAACTGTGATGCACGTTGATATAATATACAAATAAAATGGGCAGGTCTTCTCATACGAAGTGATAAGGCCTATGACGTTTAGAGCTGACTACCTAATCAAAGTCACTATAGAGAATAGGCGCATATGGGCAAACTTCACATTGAAGCAACTAAACAAAGCACCCTTAGATGATGTGCGCGACAAGATATGTGAAACGGGTCATCACGCAACAGAAAGGAATATATACAGGGTGCTAAGTATGAACAGCTGGGCTAGTTGGTTGTGATTAGCATTATGAAACATCGTTCCAGCGCACAAATGAACAAGGACGAGAAAAGAAAGACAACACGAACGCCAGTTGTGTTGACGAGAAGAAAGACAACACTGGCGTTCGTGTTGTCTTTCTCTTCTCGTCCTTGTTCATTTGTGCGCTGGAATGATGTTTCATAATGCTAATATACAGGGTGTCCCGCGTAACTTGAGCTAACATTTTAAAAACGAAAGGCGCGTTAGAATCGAATTACACCAAACGCGTACTATTTGCACTGGCCTATACTCGGGCAATTTTTTTGTTTTCCCCATAACGCACTAATTAATGAAGTTTAATTACCCAACATTTTATTTATTGGCAGAGGACCCCAAGTATGATGCGCAGATTTGTAGAGCACCTTTAGAAACCACCGATCGAGTTATTTTCTGTACGATACGTCTCACGTAGCCCTTTTTTCCGGGTTGCAAAGAAGGCCCGCGAAACATGAGAAAGAAAGCCACGTGGCGGAGTGGTTGCGCAGTGGCATCGTGCTGCTCTCAAGCGTGCGTTCGGTGAACAAGGTCGGCTGCACCGTGACTGGCGACGAAGAAGCGGCAGGGCGTTCTTGATGTCCTCGGCAGCTCTCGGCCAGCAGCATGCATTGGCGCCGTCATTCGACAGAAATGATAAATTAATGGAACTGAAAGTGGATTAGTTATACACTTTCAGTTCCATTATTTATTTATTTATTTATTTATTTATTTATTTATTTATTTATTGAAAGATACCTTACGGGCCCCTAGAGGCATTGTGTAAGGGGGGAGAGCACACTCAAAGGTTATACAATAATTAGAATACATATGTGAATACGTATACAAAAAGTACAGTGTAAGAAATGCGCTAACATGCAGTAATGTAGTGTTTAAAAATGTGCAAAAGACAAACCGAATGCTTTTGAACACGAGAGGTCAGTGAACAAGAAATTTCCACAAAGGAAAATATAACCAATAGAATTACAGAGCGAGCGGGACAATATTTGGCTATAATAAAACAGTATTTAAGGAGTAGTAGCACAATAATAACAGGAAACTCAAGAAAAAATAGCACGTTAGGTTATGTAGAGTTTGAAAAATGCGTTGCTAGAAGATGCCGGAATTTTTCCTGGTCACTTTCATAAGCGATGGCGTTAGGAAGATTGTTCCAAAGGCGAATGGCTCTTGGAAGAGCGGAGTAGTTAAATGAATTAGTCTTTCCGTAGATACGCATGAAATTTAACTGATTGTACAGCCGGTGTGACCTGTAATGAGGAGGTTCAAGAAGCAGGACTGATGGTGCTGTATCATGGACATAGCTATGAAATAATGATAGCAGGGCTATATCACGACTATAATGCAAGGGCTGTAGTGAGAGGTCGAGTTTAATTTGTGTTATGCTTTTATTATAGTCTTAACAACGTTAAATAAAGCGTGCAGCCCTACTCTGGATAGATTCGAGTTTTCAGATCAAGTATTCCTGATGGGGAGACCAGACGGATGCGGCGTATTCAAGCTGAGGTCGAACAAATGTTAGATAAGCTAGTTTACGAATGCCTTCAGTAGAATTATGCAACTTGCGTCTTATGTACCCTAATGATCTTGAAGCATTGGTGCATATGTATGCAATGTGCGTTGACCACAAGAGAGTAGAAGTTAGGTGAACACCAAGATATTTATATTGAGTATCATACAAAATAGTGATGTTGTGTGGTAAGGAAACATATATTTAATATGCTTGCGGCTAAAAGAGATAATTTTACATATAGAAACGTTAAGCTTCATTAGCCAAGTCTTACACCAAAGAGAAATAAGTTCAAGATCTTTTTGGAGGATTGGATGATCATCGGCACATTTGATGGAACGATAAAGAATGCAGTCGTCCGCAAAAATGCGCACGTGTGAAGAAATGCTATTGGGTAAGTCGTTAATGTATATTAGAAATAGTAATGGCCTAAGAACGCTGTCTTATGGTAAACCTGAAGTAACGTGCGAAAGAGGAGAGGACAAATTATTAACTGCTGTGAATTGCTGACGATTAGAAAGGAAATTGCGAATCCATGTTAATGTAAGATAATCTCATTTAAGAGCAGATAATTTCAAAATCAAAAGCCAATGTGCTACGAGGTCAAACGCTTTTGAAAAGTCTAGAAAAGCACAATCAGTTTGGAGATCCTATTCCATGTTAGCACGCAAATCAGTTGTTAGTTCTAGTAATTGCGTTTCACAAGAAAAGTTCCTCCGAAGTCCGTGCTGGTTAGAAAAGAAAAATTTGTTGGCTTCGAGGGGACTGTAGACATTTGATGCAATTACATGTTCGAGCATTTTACAGCATATAGATGTTAATGATATTGGACGTTAGTTTTCCGGTGCGTGTTTATTACGCGACTTAAATATGGGTATGACCTTTGCTATCTTCCAATCTGAAGGCAGCTGTCCAGTCTCTAAAGATTGCCTGAAGATGTGAGACAGAATTTTACTAGATGCTGTGACGGTGTTTTTCAGAATTATAGAATTAATGTCGTCAACGCCACAGGATGTGGTTAGCTTGAGGTTATTTATCAGGCATGCGACGCCTTCAACTGTTATTTCAATTGGTGACATGTATTGGTAGTTCAGCTCCGATTTGTCTGTCAGGTCAGCCTGATCTTCTGTGGTGAATATAGGAGAAAAATAAGTATTTAAAGTAGAAGCACACTGAGTATCTGGTATGGAAGTGTTATTGTTGTGTAAAGAAATGTTAGTGTGGTCCTGATCTGGGCTTATAATGTGCCAGAACTTTCTGGGATTAGATTTTAAAAGTGATGGTAGGTCATGAGTGAAGTATTTATCTTTAGCTGAAAGACAGGGCAGAACAGTAAATTTTCAAGCTTTCCTTGTACGTGTCCAAAACTGCTTGCGTGCGCAAGCGCTTAGCACTTTCGTAATGGCGTTTCTTCCTGTTTCTCAGTAAGCTTAATTAATTAATTAATAATTACTTCAATTAATAAGTGCTAGTAATTTTCCCTGTGTTGTTCTTGGTATATTTGTTTGTTGGTTTCCTTATATATATATATATATATATATATATATATATATATATATATATATATATATATATATATATATATATATATATATATATTGTAGAGCAGGATGAACGATGTAGTGAGTCGTCCTCTTCAGCGCTTTTGCTCGTGAATGCCGTTCGCGCTCGGAGTGCGTGCTCTGCCTAGACTGTCGCCGCTGCGATGCTCCTAGTCCGATCAAATGAATACCTTAACATTTGGTGGAGAGTGCTCTACCCTCAAACCTCTCACGCTTGAGCTACGATTCCATACCCTGCCATCTATCATGTCTAAGGACGCCTCCCAGCAAACACCCTCCCCTGCACCGACCGTATGTCCTACTGTGCCTCGTCACTGCGACCCTGCAACTTTCACTGGCGCGGCTAACACCAATGTGGAGGACTGGCTCACCACATACGAGAGGGTCAGCGCGCATAACAAGTGGGACGAGCCAGCCAAACTGAACAATCTGCCGTTCTACCTCGAGGGTGTCGCCAGCATGCACAACAACCACGAAACAGACTTCGCGACCTGGTCCGCCTTCAACACCGCCCTTGTCTATGTATTTGGTCGCCCCGCTGTTCGTAAGCTGCACGCCGAGCAGCGTTTGCGGGCGCGCTCCCAGTAGACGGGTGAATCATTCAGCAGTTGCATTGAAGACATCCTTGACATATACAAGAGAGCATACTCGACCATCGCGGAGTCTGATCGGATCAGACACGCGCTGAAAGGTTTCGAAAACGGCGCCTTCAACCTATTGCTCACCAAGAATCCTCGCTCAGTGGCCGAAATCATCACATTGTGCCAAAGCTGTGAAGAGTTACGGCGGCAGCGGTCGTCGACCCGTCGCTCTTCATCGCGCGACGAACCCCTCGTTGGTTTGACTACAATTTCGGACCAGTCTGCATTTCTCGAGGAAATGAAGGCGTTCGTCCGTGAGGAGGTTTCCCGCCAACTATCACTGCTGACCTTTGCGCAGCCGCAGCATACATGCAGGAGTCCCCCTCGCGTTTTGTGCCTCCGCTACGCCGCACCATTGAGCACGACAGCACCTGCTCTACAAGTTCGCGGCTACCGAGCAGTACGAGTATCCCTCGTCAGCGTCTATACCGTCAGTACAGCCTCCCTTACTTGGCGGTACGTGGAACACATTCTGCACCCTTCGGGGCTGCAACTTTCCTCCCGGGATGCTATTCCGTGCTCTGCTAACCTTCGCCGATGATGCCGGTCTTGCCGACCACCTTTGAGCTTGTCCCGTGACGCGCCTATAGGCATCCTCTCTTGTCGCTGCTTTACTTCCACCGCACCTTTCTCTCCCTTCCTCTTTTCGCGGTGCGGTTGAGGTGTACTCTATTGAGAGACAGTTACCGCGCTGCACTTAGCCCCACCTTTCAACCCCCTACCAAGAATCTCTCCCTCTGAGCACGAGATCAATGCTTTGCCTGAGCACCGCCAAACTGCTCCTGCGGCTGCAACTCTAAGCTCCGTAGACGCCCCTACAGATCCGCGCGCCTTCACTACACTCTTAAGCAAAATTGCGCCCTTTGGGTCGTATCTTGCCCCACAACAATAGTCGTCATCTGTTTTGTCCGCATTTCCTTTCTTTAACGCAGCGAGCCCGGAACTTCCAAGTCACGAACGGCATGACAGTGCATTCTCGACAGGAAAGTATCGAGCGCAGCGTTTTCAAGAAAGGAAACGCAAGCAAGACAGATGACGATTACTGTAGCGCGGCAAATATACACCCCAAAGGGTGTGCATTTGTTTAAGAGTACTTAGCTACGCCGATGTCGTCGCCTGGCCCCAACCACTTCCGCAATGTGCACCTCTCCGCTACGCCGACGTCCTGTCGACCCCGACCGCAGCCCGCCGCGCAACCAGTCTACCAGCCGCCCCGTGCAACGCCTCCTGTGCCATGGATATAGGACGTATACCACGGCGAATAGGTGGCGCACTTCGGACAATCGACCCATCTGCTTTGCGTGCAGCTACGCCGGCCACGTGGCACGCTTTTGCAATCGCGTGCAGCCTTCTAGCGCCGCATCATACCCGACAAGTCGTCTTGTCGGTTCTCCCCGCCCATATAGGATGACCCACCTTGTGACTTGTCACCGGCAGTACGCCCGAGGCCCGTCGCTCACTATCGCCGATGCGGCCTCGTCCCTTCGCTCGGGAGGAGAAAAACTAGTTGTCGCAGTCCACGAGGCACAGCCTGCGACGCTATCGAAATCTGAAAGCATTCAACGAAGCCCACCGAACGTGATAGGCGTGTTTGTGTTCACGCATCTGCGCTTGTAGACACTGTCGCCGCCGTATCCGTTATGACTGCGCAACTTAGCCGTTTGCTTCGAAAAGTGACGACGCTACTTCCTGGACTATCCGTGCAACCAGCGCCCAGCGTATTCACCCCATAGCGGCGTGCACCGCTCGTCTTGTCATTGCGGACGTTTTATACGCTGTCGAATTCATGATCATATTGTCACGTATAGTAGTGATGGTGAAGAAGGCAGCAGAATTGCGAATGACGTTTTATTGGGCGAATCTGTGTTCTCAAAAACAGGCTACACTCAAAGAACGATAGCGGCGAACATAGTTGCCGATCGTCGAAAATCTGCTCAGCGGGTCAAGCGCGTTGGCTTTTATACATCAGTCATCGAAGGTTCCAGAGTAGTCGCTGGTGCCCGCGTGTCTTCGAGAAAGTTCTACGCCATTCGCGTCGCGCATACATGAAATCAGATTACACAAGGTTCGGTGACAACAGACAGCGGACAGAACCATCGATAATATTCGAGAAACTCCCGATACATGCAGGCGCGTCCTGCGCTGTGCGATAACATTTGTTAGGCGGTGAAAAGAGGTCACCCGAAAAAGATAAAGTACACGTGTCAATATCCTCATGCTCACATGACCTCATCTTAGGCTGCGATTTTCTCTCCAGCCACAATGCAGTGATTTATTGCGCACGCGCCGATATAGAACTCTCGCCACTGACGGACTTGACGCTGGTCGACAGTCCTTCGACTTCGAACAAGCTACTCGTCAAAGATGACACCACAGTCCACCCGAACTCGTCAACGGCTGTATCCGTCTATTGCAGCAGCCTCTCCGACACCACTGAATACTACTTTCTCCATCCGACAGCTTTTGCACCCGAAAAGGTCCGCTGCTACCTCTTGCGACCGTAGAAGTCACTGAGTGATCCAGCGCTTTGTTAGCAACCCGTCTCCACGCACTGTGATGCTCCTGCAAGGGGAATGCCTTGGCAGGGTGGAAGCCATTAAAGCCGCGCAAGTTATGGATGTGACAGAGGACACGCACTGCGCCACTTACATTAAGTTCAGGGCTATTTCTACGTCTGCTCAGTCAGCCTGTGATGACGAAAAGCACGCGCGTTTGAAGACGACTTGACTGAAGTCGGGCACGAAAGTTGCAAATAAACGCAGCGCGAACATGCGGAACTTAGGAGGGCGAAAAAACTAAAGAAGCCGCATGCAACAGCTAGCAGCATATGAGATTAGTGATGAGCGTAGAATCGCTCGCTTACCTCCTCACAGAGTCGGGACCATTGTGTTGGGTTGAAATCAGCCCGCCTGATTCTTTAAAGCCAGAACAATTCATCCGCGCCGCTCTCACTCAGCAGATGAAATACGGAATAGTCGCTTGCTGTCACTTTCACTTGTGCTGCACCCGAAGGCACAGCAACGCGGCATCGCGAACACGGAACTACGCTACAAAAGCTCTAAGGAGGCGCTAAACGTGGTGCCTCCTTACGCCGCGGCGTTGGGCCAATGGGAGAGAGAGAGAAGGAGATTCTTGAATATGGGAAGGAAAGGTTGGGGTAAAGTGCAGCGCAGTAACTGTCTCTCAGCAGAGGACACCTCAACCGCGCTGCACAGGGGGTAGGGAATGAAAGAAGAGGGAGAGAAAGAGCACCAGAAACAGGGCCGAGCGTCAAGAGAATGCGCAGGGGAGGAGGACGGCGGCAATCTTCAAAGGATGGCGCTACTTCTTATATTTATTGAGGGATTTTAGCATATGGTGGTGACCCTTTGACACATTAAAAACCACAGATAGACATCAGTTTTTGCGAGCGCGACAAATGAAACCAAAATTAACCGCCGTGCGCCCGCGCACGGCGATGCCGCGAGCGGTCGCCTACGCGCTTGTGTGTACAAGCCGTGGAATTAAAACCAATGAACTATGGAGGGGGAAAAAAAAAGAAAAGAGAGATAGAAACTTGTATCCGTATAGGGTGACAGCACTCGCTGGGCAACAGAGAGTTGAAAATCGTGCGCTTATTTCATACATACAGACGGCGTTGTAGATATATGGCATCGATCATTTGAAACTTGGTCGCGGCGCCGTATATTTACGTCTTTGGCCCTCAAAGGGTTAAAATAAAGCACGAAATTTACCAATGAGCAATTCTGCGCCAAAAACAGATATCGCAGTTCTGTAAACTGCTTCCGTTATAGCATTGACGATTAGATCGGCAATTTTTATAAAACATTTGCTGGCCTAAATCAAATGTTACTTCCAATAGTAACTAGAATGTAAGGTTTTCTTTTAAATGCAAAAAACCTAATCAAACAGGTGATGTCCAAATCATAATGTCTATATGACGCTTTCCGGCTCCCGCAATCCCTACCGCCGCATACAAACAGCAAAAGCATAGCCTTCAAGACTTGCATTTGTTTCCCCAGAGGGCGCCACCTCTAGAACGCGTAAATTCGGACACCACTTATTTGGTGCAGTACCACAGCAGAATGCTACGTCACGTTCATGTCTACGAGCAGTAAAACAGCTCTAAACAACAGGACGAGGAGAGGGACACAGACACCAGCGCTGAGTAACAGCCAAGTGTCTTTATTCTTTCAGTCAGCATATATATACTCCGCCGCTATCTTAAAGCACAGAATCAACAGAATTCAGCATGCGCAGGCAGTGAGAAACTCTATGTGCGCAGGGGAGAATCATGAACAGGGCTAATAATAATCAACAGCGGAATCATGGGTAATCATGAACCAACCAGCCCAAATGCGTACTCTTCTACGTTCATGTCATTCGTGGCATGAAACTAGCTGGCTCGCAGCGTTAAAGACAGAAATTGGAGGCAAGGTAGATGACGATTATCGTTGTGGCACTTGTGGGACAAGATAAGCCCCAAAGGGTGCAAACGTTTTTAAGAATATGTACCATGGCAAATGCTGAAAACCGGTCTCGGAGGCCGTAAGCCGTTCCCATAGAGCTAGTATAAACAGTATAGTATAACGCTATGGCCGTTCCATACAAGGCCGCTAGAGGTGCACGTATAATTTTGCTTCTGGAGTCTGTACCAGCAGAAACTCCAGGCGCCAAATGTACGGCTTCACTGGGTCACTGAATCGCTTGGTCTAGCGTACCAAAACAAACATGGTAGCGGCCTTTTGGCGTTTTCCGCTGAAGTGTGCTTTTTCACCTGTGTGACGCTAACGGCGCAAGCCGGCGTTTCAACACTGCCTCTGACCTGCCGGACAGTAGGCACATAACCTGCACATTTCGGTTGCCTGCGATCGGGTCGCACCGCTTTCGATCCGACATGCCGTTGAAGAAGAAAGTGTAAGTGCGCTTTTGCTTCAGCCTCTGTTCGAAGGCAGCTCCGAACTGCTGATTGACTTGTGGCACTCTTTTTTCCCCTCTCAGAGAAAACCTGTCCGGCGTCCGCTGTCAGAAGTGCCTCGAACTCGGCCACTGGACTTATCAATGCACAGGAAAGCGCAAATACGTGCACAGAGATTCAAGGACGACAATTCTCAAAAACAACGTGAAGAAGCAACTCCTAACAAGTACAATGCAACTGTATGTACTGTTTACCGAGCGACCGCATGTCGTGCTCCAGGTTTGCGTAATTTGATTGCAGCAGAGGGAAAAGAAAAGTTCGGTGCATACTTACGTAGTGGCACAATACAGCGCGGAAAGGTGACAACTTCGTGACAAGCACTGTACGTGACGAACGGTGACCTTAAAGTAACGTTGTTTAAATTGGGAAAACACTGTCCAGGCACCTGCGCCAACTCCTTCCTCATCCGTGCACTTCCACCTACCTACCTCTTAATCCGAGACGAGATATACGAATGTACCAGATAGCCCGAATGTACAGTAAAACCCATCTAGGATGAAGTATGCGAACAAAATCTAACCAGTGCAAAAAAAAAAAAAAAAAAATTAACAAGAAATCAAGCAATCATTACCAAGCTTAAACACGGAAATGCTTCTTTAGATGTCAGATTTCTAGTGGTGGCTGATCTTTCGTGATGATGTAAAATAAATAGAGAAAAGCAAGCCATAATGTTTATATCAGTAACATTTTTGCCCCATAATACTCAGAAGCCTGAGACCTCCCTACAAACAATCCTCTTAAAGTGGAACACTTTGCCACAATCAATGCCAATGTGTCCCCAAAACAGCTTTGAAACCCTACAGCAATAACTACATTTTGTTGCACCCTGTTCCACGTATTTGGGTGGTTCCGTGGGATCCATTGCCATAGCTGGAATGCACTACTGAAGTCCATAAGTTTCGAGAAGTAGTGATATCTCTGTCACATAAGAAGTTTTGTTCCTGATTGAAGTAGAACTGTATCACAATTCAAGTGCAATTAAAACAAGACGGTGCTATGTGGTTCAACTTAAATCTCAGACAGATGTTAATCACAGTTGATCTTCCACATACGAGGTTTCAATAAGTAGATGCAGCCTAAACAGAAAGCAATAGTTGACAGTTGTGCGTCCGATATGCAGTACAAGCAATGCACGATGTGTTTCATTGATAGTTGTCCCCTGCTAGTATTGCAGGGTATTTAATAGACAAAGAACATTTTTGCCAGCCAATGTTCGTAGCAGTCATGGACATCATGATTTGTGTGGTAGTTGCCAATGAGGTCACTAACTTATTTTACTCATCACAGTGGCAATGGCATTCACTGCCAAGCACAATGTTGTAGGTTGAACTCCACCAGATAATCGGACAACCTGTTTTACTAACAAAATTTTTGTTGATTGCATTAAGGCACTTATTACAACTGTGGATTTGAATCCAGTCAGTTCTCAGGACATGCCCACTTAGTAGAAATACTGTGACCACCACCAGTTTCAAAGTACGACCACTTAAGAAGGCCCATTGAATGACAGAAAGACAATCCCTCACCAGAATAGAAATGGACCAACTTAGTTCAGTAATTGGGCACTACCTCCCTCTGTAATTGTACGAATAACCTGCGGCCCTCAGACCCAATGGGTGATGTCCACACCGTGCCCCGCAGCGACGGCTGTCAGAGTAACAAAAAGCAATTGCAAAGGCAATGCATTTGTGTACGGAAGGCACCAAATATGCTAGAACCTCGTTCATGCGTTAAAAAAACGCGAGCGAAACGTACTAGACGGGAAAACGTAGTATCCGAAGTAACTAAAAGAATTTGACAGACTCAACCATTGTTGACATCTACGTAATGCGAGGCGTCGCGCGGATCGTTGCGCCACGAGACGACGACGTGCGTAGAGCTGGTGGCGCTCCGGCGGCCTGTGACACATTTTGTTGACTTCCTATTGCGTGGTGTTTTAAGAGGGCGACGCCGAATGTCGCCGAAGCGAAACGTGATGCCCACGTCGCGCCGCCTACAGCAGGGAACGGTGGCGCGTTTCGGTTATCGCTTATCAAAAGCATGCGCTGCGCTTTCGGCGGCACCACACGCTGTGAAACAGATAGGTGAAGATGCTTATCGCAAAAGGATTTGCGGTGATAGCTGTGAATGCCGCGTGCGACGACCCCGGAGACGATTTGCTGGTACCGAAATGAGAAACTGAGTGCGCGCCGGCGTATTCACGTGAGACTGGTGGGAGAGTATTGCGGTGAACCTGCCGCAGCGGTCAGTCTTATATACTGTTCCCGATCGCGTGCGCCACGCGCATTCTCTTGTTTACATGGGATCTAGCGGCCGGAAAACGTATCATACGATCGCAGTTTGGCGACGTACTGAACGTTAGTGCCGAAAAATCTCGTTTTCCGGGAACGTATGAACGGGTAAAAAGTGAGCGTAACTCCATTGGGTCATTTTTTGTGTTCTCGATTGCGAACGTTGGTGCCGGGAAAACGTACGTAACGGGAATGTATCAACGAGGTTCTACTGAACATTTCATGGCCACCAAGTCTTGAACACCGCCTATGGCTGCAGCGCACTTGACCAGGCAGCAATCAAATTTGCTGGGCAGCAGAGATTGCTAGGTATCTCTGGAATGGCACAGGCGACCAATGAAAACTAAGCCTGGCAATGTTCAACATGCAAACAATATTGAATGAAGCTAGATTAAGAGGGCTCTTTGGGGAATTATCAAGTATTACATGGAATGTCATAGGGCTCAGTGAGGTTAAGAGAACTGGTGAGGTGTGTGGAGTACTGACTGATGGGCACATCTACAACAGAGACCTCTGTGATAAAACATAATACAGGACAGAGCTTGTAATGCATAAGGATATAGTGAGCAACATTGTTTAATTCTTCAACATTAACACTAGGGCAGAGGCTACTGTACAGCTAAATAAGAGCTATAAATCAAAGGTAGTATGAATCGATGTACCAGCATTTAGCCATGACGATGAAGAAGAAAAGCTATTTGAGAATGTCGAATTAGCAGTGAGCACTCTATACTGTAGTAATGGGCAACTCCTGTGTAAAAGTGGGGAAAACACGGGTTGGAGAAAGTAAATTGTGAGTTATCAAAGTGTAAAAATAGTACGAAAGATATGTTGGTAGAGTTTGCGGAAATGAATTCATTGCGAACAATGATTGCCTTTTTTCGGTAATGCAGAAATTGAAATTCACATGGAAAATACGAAATGGAGAAATGCAAAGTGATAACAGAGAGGCAGCTTACATGATACTTGGAATGGGGATCACGCAATGGTTCAGAATAAGACATAGAACGTCATAAACAGCAGCTGAGCTGACCGGCGTTCAAGAAGCAGTCCACTGCATACTGCAACAAAGCCTCGAGAAATGAACAGTGTTCTGTGACTCAAAACCGGCACTGCAACTCATGAGCTATTACATGAACCACAGAACCGCATTTAGTCCTCTGGTTTATGACATCATGATTCTGCTTCCTGAGGCGTCTGAATCCGGGCATACCATCATGCTGCAGTGGATTCCTAGCCATTGTGGAATAGCTGGAAATGAGCAGGCTGATGTGGAGGCAGAAGAGGTACACACACTGATGGGAAGATTATAAAACTAAATTTTTCCCAGTACAACATCAGCACCTTGCTCCATAACTCCATCAAAACCTCTATGATGCAATATTGGGACAACCCCGAACGTCGGCAAGAGCACCTCCATAGACTCGACGCTGGTTTGTGATTCCGGCTTCCACTTCAGTTGTGGAGAGGCCAGGAAATGCTCATCCATCATTTACTACTCGGTGCGGCATACACTCACTGATACCTTCACAAAATTGTACAAGAACGTGATTAACGTCTGTCACACTTCTGAAACAATAGATCACATACTTTACATGTGCCCTCAATATGCGGCCGAGCGAAGGACACTTAGGTTTAGTGTTGACTGCTTGGACTCCCTCCCCTTATCGGAAGAAATGATTTTAGGCACTTGGAGGAGAGTTGACCATGCCAAACACTCCATAAGATCACTCTTGGAACTTCTGATGCGAGACCGGCTAATACGGGTGTTACATGGCACTCTTGTGAACACGATCGAGCCCAATCCGGATCGACCTTCTTGGTTGCGATTGGCTTCTTTGCTCAATCTACAGAAGGGACCCAATCGCTATGGAGAATTTTGATCCTGATTGGGCTCAGTCACGATTGAAAATGGCCGTGTGTCACCGGTATTACACGGTCGCCTCTAGGATTTGTGAGATATGAAGACAGTGCGAGATTTATTTGCACAATAATGTTTCGTGTGGGCAAGGTTACTCCTGCATGTAGTGTGTCTAAAGCGCACATCCGCGTATTGTACAACATATAGTAGCTCATTATACCATATCATAATCGCCTGCCAGCTACTTTTACTCCAGTGGGAAGTAGCAGGCTAGAGACACGGCTGACTTCTCCTCCTTTCTCTTCACTAAAATCTACTCCTCCTCCTTAATCAGGGAGGACACAGTTATTATTGCAGTAACTGACCATATGCCACTTATCTGCTGGTATAAAGCGTCTGGAGCAGTGCAAGCAACAACATGCAGTATTTTTTTTTTAATTCGATGAAAACACCCAGGTAACAGGAAAAGAATGTTTGATGTGTTGTTGGACAGACCTTCACAAGATGTCACTACTAGTGTTTTCACTGCCATCTGCATTTGCTGTACTATCTAGTACACTCTAGCTGTACCCCAGTATTTTCCTAAACAATGAAAGCTAGCACTCTCTATTATAGACTTTATATATTGTTTTGATTCCAACATGGTGCAGTGTCACAGCCTAGTGACAGCGTGATTGACCAGCATGATTGACCAGCATAATTGACCTTGATATGAAGGGGGAAATCAGGTCAACCTATTAGCAGTCGGTAAAACGTGGAGAAATTCAGGCTAGTGCTTGTGAACAAATATGAAACTTCAGAAAAGCAGGATGAGGGTAGCAGATAGGTTATGCACAACATTTTTACGTAAATAATTCCAGCGGCCTCTTGTTTAAGTCCAGTGTAAGACAACAAGCCAGGTACCAGGCAAGCTTCCCAAGCAACAAAGAACCTAACGAAGAAATAGCGAAGTGTGGAAGTCATAAACCCCAGGTCAGATTAGCTGAATTGTCAAAACTCATCAGCAGGTAGATGACCGAGTGCCATTGTATAACATTGGAAAGGTTGAAGAAGCAGTAATGAAAAGGAAAACCATGAAATCAGTAAGAAGGAAACTTGGCATTGGAAGAGACCAGACACATACAGTCAAAGATAAACAGGGCAATGTCATCAGCAACTTGGATGATGTCAGCCAGCAGAGGAAGTCTACATTCAAGTGTGCAAGCACACAGGAAAGCCTGTTCGTCATAATTGGATGTTTTTCCAGAAAGGAATTGGAAGTCCCATGTGTATATAGGGATGAATAAAAGGGCATTGTAACCTACTATGTGCAGGGGAAAATGGACAGAAGTAATAACAGGGATAGGATAATGGGGAGTAGCTATTGTACTTTGAGAATCTTGGAACACTTTATGTGCAGTCTCATAACGTCAAGTGTGCCAGAGGTGTGGATGAATGCTAATATTGACATGCGTCATTGTTTTACCTTTTGCTGATATTTGTTTTCACTGGTTCATTACTGTTATCAAGTCGCTGGGCACAAGGCGTGCCTACAGTATTAGGAATTCCTTGAGCATTGTCACTATAATTCTGTAGAGGAGGAGGCTTATCTGATCAGGCTGTGTGCATGCTGTGAACATTCTTAAATGTATGCAAGCACATCGCGTAAGAAAGGAGACAGATAACTGAAGGCAAAAGTATTGAGTGCTGCTGGGTATGAAAGCAAAAGAAGATGCATGTCACAACTGTTCAGGAAGTTTGGGAAGAAGCAAAATGGGCTGTGGTAATTTGTCACTGGCACAGCAAGAGCAAACTTTGCTGCTTCGCCAGAGATGAGAACAGCAGCAAGACAGCACCATTGCTGCACACACTGCTGCAGCACCACTGCGGTGGGCAAGAGGTTGAACGGTGTGATGCGGCGTCTTGTATTGTCACATTCTTTGTATTATACACCACTGCACAGGCGCTGCCCGACCCAAGAGCTTGTACATGGCCAGCAAATAGGGTTATTCAGGTACAGGCCACCCGAGTATCTTAGCTGAGGACCAGTAGTGCTTTATGTAATGAACTAAGACTGCAAGGCCCAACTTTTCAGATCAGGGATTTATTGGCGATCTTCCGGGAAGCGACCAACAGAAAGGCGCCACCAGGTCTGCTGCGACGACTCGCTTTGAAAGGACGACCAGACATCAGTTCCCAGCCCTTCAGCGCCACCATGACTGCGGCAGCGACTCGTTTTAAAGGGAGGACAATGCGGCGCTTCCCCAGCCGTTCAGCGCCGGGATGTCTGCTGCGGCGACAATCGGCTTTGTGAAGGCAAGGATGCGCCGCGTCAACCGGGGGACGGCACCGAGATGGCTAGGCGCAGTCGGCGGAGCAAGTATTGTTAGTGTGTACACCGTCAAGGTCTGTTTGAAGCAGAGGAGCTCCTGAAAGGTATTTTGCGGTGCCGTCTCACGCAGCTTAGAAGTATTCAGACAATGGGCATACGCGGCGGCCACCGACTGCAAGGTCAACTCTGGGATAAAGAGACGCCTGCTCGGGTCCGGCACCGTGTCTGCGAGAACCCGCTCACCTCGGCGTGGTCAGTGCAACCTGTGCGGAATAGAGTGCGTAAACCCTCCCCCTCAAAGGCGGGTCGGCTACAATGACTTTGGACACTCGGAATTGGTCGGCGGCGAACTGCTGTTTTCCCTCACCTAGGGATCTAGGGAGGACAGAGTATTTAAGGAGCCATTGGCAGCTCCTCAGTGTGCATTCCTCTTTCAGTCATGTTAGACTGATGAACTGTAACATTCTCATGTAGATATTGTAAGTAAATCCCGAATTCCTCGTTCTCGATGAGCAGTCCTTCCCTTCAACTTCCTCAGCATGGGTAAGTTGGACGACGGCATGGGCCAGCTACCATCTATTTCATGCCCGACCCCAAACATCACAGTGGTCAGTGAGGGTGAAAGGGGTGTGATGTAGAGTTAGATGTTGATGGTGTGGTCAGTGGTTGGACCAAGTTGCTACAAATGTTATGTAACGTTTCTCAGTGCTTTCTGACAAGTTTAGATGCTGTAGTCAATGGGTGGTTGGACTGTGGAGAGGCAGTTGCGGGTGGTGAAACAGTGCCGAGAAGACAAAGATGCAACAGGCAACTTGTGGGAAAATTGGTTGGCACGATGGACTAAACCAGCTGATCAAGGCATGCATGCTAGTGGTGACACCGACACTGTAGTGCTTCGTTACTGCTGCAGCAGTAGGCTCGAAAGCTTTGCATACAGATTCCCGCAGTGCACAGGATCTGCGCAACTTAATATGAACTGCGACGAGTCTCTATTAAGCGAGGGTTATATTATGCAATATATTTGGACTTAACACTTACCAAATTCTGAACATTTTTGTGCATCTAGAACTTATACAACAGCTTCTTTAGAAATTAGTCCTTTTTTCGTGTGCCTAGTAAAGCTTGAAGGGGGGAATTGTCATCCCTTTTCTGGCACACAGCAACGTGTAGTTTCACACTACTTCAAATGCTATCTGCAAATACTGGTACTTTGCTGTCTCACCACTGCTCGCATTTCGAAGGCTCAGCCTTCGAAAGTTGCATTCAATGTTTCCTTTTGCCACTATTACGCATACTGGGGCTTAAAATTTTTACTACAATTGCAGGAAGAAACCTGTACAGCCCACCAGGCGAAGTTCCGAAAAGTCTTCCAGTGGCTCAGATGGGGAGTCTCACAGTGGAGACGAGTCAGATTCCAGTAGCAGCTCATCCAGCAGCAACAGCTCATCTAGTAGCAGCAACAGCAGCAGCAGTAGCAGCAGTTCCAGCAGTAGTGACAGCTCAAGCAGCAGCAGCAGCAGCAGTAGCAGCAGTAGTAGTAGTAGCACATCCTCCTCATCAAGCTCTACCTCCAAAAAGCCACCACCAAAGCGAAGTAAAGTCAAATGACAGGCACACATATGAAACTTCTCAGTGACTCTTTTATTCCCAACTTAAGCCTAGCAAGATTAATAAGTGCCTGCTAGGCAGTCTTCATAATGTTTTTATGTACAATGCTTTGAAGTGATGGTCACAGTGTGCCACCATAGGGTGTGTTGCGCTGGTGGCCTTGTGGTGTCAATGATGCTTGCTCTCAATCCATGATGTGATCTAGTGGCTTGTTTTCTTCATAGTTGGCCCACATCTTGAGGAACAGGTTCTCCAAGTTTGATGTGTAGGTGCGCACATTGAACAGGGGACTCTCCATACGGGCTGCCCACACCTTCGCTCTAATGGCTTTGAGGCTGTAAATGAAACAAAAGACTCTCAAAAGATGCAGACATAAAAAATGCAAGGACATAGCGGTGGTAGGTTATAACAAATTGGGAGAAAGCTCCCGTCCCTGCCATAAGTATCATTATGCCTAACGAAGTTCAACCCTGCCTGCAATAATGCAGGCTAAAGAGATGACGTGCCACATGAATGATAGAAGGAGAGGGAGAACCTGTGCAGGCAGCTATTATCCCAACTATTATGCACAAAGCTTTAAAAAAAGTAGAGTATAAAGTGCATGCTTTTTGGAGTCTTGTTGAGAAATCGCCAGTAATCCTTTAGTCACTGACATCCTGCATGCCCTAGCATATTGCAAAGGCAATGGTGGCGGGTGATCACACAAACAGGCACCAACCACACAGCCATATTCTGGAAAAATGAATCAACAAGTGAGCCTCACTGGCCGCACTACAACCATGCGCAGTACTGACACTACAACTGTGGCCAAATTGATCACGCACAACTGGATTCCACACGCCCACTAAGGTAATGCTGAGCTGTACCAACAAATCTGCTTGAGTCCTTATCTGTGTCCAGTACAACAATTGGCACTACCATAAAAGGACACTAAAGCAAAAAGTAAGTATAGCTGCATTAGTAATTTATGTATCTACAATGCCAAAAAATGTGAATTTTGCTGTAGAGGTTCTTCATACACCAGAAAAGAAAAACGAGTTGGGGGAACAGAAGCTGAATGGCAATGCTGCTTTGCACCATTTTTGAAGTTCCAGCATCGGCTTGTAGCAATATCATAAATTTTGATGGCTTCTGCTTGGGCCTGGTTTTTAACAATTTTCGTCAGTAAAGATGGCCTACATTGTGTTCTAAAGGAGCTAAAGACTGCACTTAGCATGTTTTGATAATGTTTACTGCATCACAACGGCCCAAATATGAGAAAATACTTTGAAAACCATGACATTACGCTGACATACCAGCTCTGGGGTTATGGCACAAAATTCAGGAAATGGTAGCCTGTCCTTCATTCTCACTTCTAACAAAAAACCTCTTACCTTGAAATAAACAATAATAGTTTTGAAAAAGGTCTTTGTCAACCTAAACGGTGTTTTTCTTTAGTGCCCTTGTTGTAAACAACACCGCAAAACTTACTAGTCTCGATCTGTTCCTAGCCGCACAGCGATGTCCTGGTACTCTCGGCGTGACCGTGCAACCAGCTCGGGTACACCCAGGCAGTGGAGCTGAGAGGCAGCCACACGCGATGCTAGAGTCTCCCCTGGCCAGGTGACAACAGGTGTCCCAGCCCACAGCACATCCATTCCTGTCGTGTGGCCATTGCAGAGCGGCGTGTCGAGGCATACATCCGCCAATTGCCCACGACGCACATGCTCTTCCTTGGCAGCCACATTGGAGAAGATGATACGGCCCGACTGCGTGAGCCCTTCAGCTTGCGCCCAGGCTTGCACGTGTGCCTCGCCCACAGCGGGAAAACGCAGCAGCCAGAGGACGCTGTTCGGTACACGCTGCAAAATGTTCACCCACATGCGCAGCGTGGCTGGGTCCAGCTTGTACAGCTGGTTGAAGTTGCAGTAGACAACCGCATCTTCAGGCAGACCATACTGCTGCCGGCATGTGACCAGGATAGCCCGAGGCGCCTCCTCACCAGTAGCTGCTCGAGTGTTAACTTGGGTGCTCGCCAAGCCATTGTGCACCAGCACGCCATTCACCTGCGAAGTTCAGTGTCATGCCCGCTATGAGACCTCGAGTCAATTATACCTGTCTTGTCATCATGCTAACCCATTAAGTTTCCTGCTCTCTATTTCTGCATACAATGTTTCAACACTACAGTGAATGGATGTCACAAAACAATAGTATCTGCTAGCTAAAGATGAAAATATGGTCATTAGCACAATGAAAATCTTACTCACATGGCCATGGTAATGCAACAGTTCTATAAAAAATGAGCCACACACTACTGATGTTGCTAGGTGTGGCAGTTCAGTGCAAAAGAAAAAGGAACAGAATCAATGGAGCTACATTATTAGTACATAGCTTCAGGTCTAACCAGTTTTTGGCCACACATTTGCAATGTTATGTTCTTGATAGCTATTTCAATGCGGCTGTACTGCACTGCTCGCAGGCTGTCAGCAATTCATACTCTGTTCATTGCTGCAAACTCCACAAAGTTGAAAACGAAACATGTTGTGCAAATGCAACTTGTCTTGGTTTAAAAAAAACCTTCATGACAGATTTTAACTGCTCAAAGAATGTGGAAATAGAGATGAACCTCTCACTGGAGACAATACTGCGGAAGCGCTTACAGAGGTATGAAGTGCTGTCCTTAGTCACAACACCTACTAAGACAGGAACTCGGTTCTACAACACAAAAATGATGATTTAGGTACAAGTAAGGGAGCAAAACAGCCAAATAATCCTCACCTGAGCCTGCACCTGACCAGAACTGATCATAGCCTGGACTGTGGTCGGCAGTTCGATGACAGTCTTCACCACTTCCACACGCTCACCTTGTTCTGCTGCAGCAACTTCACGAATCTTCTTCACCTCTGCCTTGTCGATAATAGGAGACAAGTCTGTGGCATTCACAATGGACACATTGTCCGGTACCTCACCATTGCCCTTGAGCCGAGACTCGCGAGAGTCAATGATGGCTCGCTCCATAAGATGGGGAAACATGTGGCGGTGGTCGCCAACAAAAAAAGTGTGTGGCATGTAAGCCAGCTTCTCGGAATACTGACTAGTTAGGTGCGGTGGTGAGGTGACACGATCTGTCACCAGGTAGTCCATGAAGGGAGCTCCGCTGGTGCCAGGGTAGCCCAGCCACATCGCCTGCACGGGAGCTGGTCGAAGTGCAAAGATTTCATTGCGTGCACCCTTGGTGTAGCCGTTCATGTTGACCAGGATGTGGATGCCATCGGCGTGGATGCGGTCAGCTGCCTTCCCATTGCAGGGTATCTGCGACAGGTCTATGAAGTGCTCAGACTCGGTGGCTATTTTGGAGCGAAAGCTGGTGCCGTCATCTGGACTGAGGGCATAACAGAAGACCTCAACGCGTGACTTGTCATGGAAGCCAGGGACGCTCTGCATGAGGTGCGATGTGGGGTGGTTGCCAAAGTCCGAGCTGACATAGCCGATGCGGAGCCTTCCCTGCCGCTGCCGCGGATGCTGGTACGGAGCCCGGTGCAGTACCTGGATCTTCTCGAGGCACAAGTTGGCATGGCGAGCGGCGATGGCCTTGCGGAACTCATGTGACAGTGGGTACAGCATGGAATGGTGCGGGTGTACAGAAGGAAGGCGGTTCTTCTCAAGCTGTTCCGCAACAATGGCAACCAGCTTCTTCATGCGGCCTTCATATTCTGTCCAGTCGCACACTATTTGCAGGCAGTGAGCCAAATTGCAATAGGCATCTGGAAACTCTGGCTTCAATTTCAGCGCTGTGCGGTAGGAAGCAATCGCCTCTGGGATGTTGCCCGAATCTTTGTGAATGGATGCCAGATTGGAGTGGGCATCGGCAAAGGCTGGGTTGATCTGGATGGCACGCGAGTAACACTGAAGGGCACCCTGAACATCGCCCATTTCCTTAAGGGTATTTCCCATGTTTGAGTAAGCATCAGCAAATGTTGGTGAGATGCGAATAGCTTCACGGTAATGTAGCAGAGCCTCTGTCAGCTTTCCTTGCTGCTGCAACACACTTGCCAGGTTCGAATGCGCCGCTGCGAACTCCGGGAACACCTGCATGCGTCAAATTCATCAGCATGCAGCACACGCGAGCTTAGCAAAACAAAGTTGCCGCGGGCCTTACCTCAAGTGCCTTGAGGTAAAGACGAGTGGCTTCCTCTACAAATCCTTGTTCTCTCTTAATGTTTGCAAGGTTGTTGAGCGAGTCTGCATGGGTGGGGCAAAGACGAAGCGCTGTCTGGTAGCAGTCTTCTGCCTCTGTCACCTGGCTTTTTTCCTTAAGGGCATTTGCCAGATTGCAGTATGCATCAGGAAAGTTTGGCTGCAGGTCGATAGCACGCCTGGGTGTACACGAAGATGTGAAGTCAGGAAACTTGCAAGTAACAAGAGAGTCAACATGGAAAAGAGCAAACACACATTACTGAAAGACATTACTGTAGATTTTAGGTTTCTGAAGCTATGCTGAAAGGTGGTGCTCAGCTGAAGCAATTGCCAGCAAGTCTCGCAAAGCTAGATGTAGCAGCCACAACTTCCTCCTCTCGCTCAGACACAGCTAGTTTTGTGCATGATATTGCTGCATCCATAACTCCTTGTTAGTTTTGATTTGATTAATCAATGTGTTGTTTCATGTTAGCACACAGGTGATGTTGCTGCAGAAGTACACAGCCATGCTTGCATTCCATCCCCCTCAAAGTTGCCACAGCACCTAAGCGTGCGCACTGTGAACTTTAATTTTGCGCAAGGTAGTTGTGAACATAGAGTACATTTAAGAATATAGTAAACCTCTATTAGCTTGACGCTGTAAAAACTGGAAAATGTTTCAAGGCAAGTGGAGTTTCAAGATTAACAAAATAACGAAAATAGAAAAGCCTGCTGGCCATGCATAGACCACGTGAACGCTTTCCAAAATGCCACCAGTAATATTCTCGCTAATTTTTGCATGCATCAGCACTGGCCACATCAACATCTACAAGCAACGGCATTACTGGCACTCTGCAGAGACAGCATGCTTGACACAGAGTCAAGACAATTGCTTGTAATGCAATACAGTTGCCGACCAATAATTCAAACTCAATGGGGGCCACGAAATATCCGAATACAGTGAAACCTCGTTAAACCATAGTTGGCCGGAGCTCGGAAAAGTGTACGTACAAAACAGTAGTACCGCTTAGCCGAAATAGCATGAGATCGCCCACTTACCTGTCAAAAACGGAACTCGGAGAGAGTGCGGTGAAAGGGGAAAAGTCATGCAGTATTTATTTACTTCGCACGACAAACAAATTTTCGTTTGATGCCGCTGCAGCCTAGCAGCAACGACAGCGGCGTCAATCTTGCTGAAGCTGTGAGCCAGTTTTTCAGCCAGCTCCCTCTTCTCAGCAAACGCTCGCATGGCAGATTCCTCGTTGGCGTTGCATATTCTCCGGGCACAGGCGCAGTAGCGTTGCAGAAGTCACGGGGCACCTTTTCATTGCGGGGTGCTGTTCTTGTCACAACAAATTGCATTTATGAAGCTGACGTAATGCGAAGCTTCTGCCACTCTCGGGCATGAATCACCCATGCTGTCGCTTTGTGTGTCGTCATTATCACTGTCGCTTGGCGACACTTCGGCAACAACAGAGGCAACGATGGCGAAAAGTCGAACTAGTCGAGCCTCGTAGCCGACACCTCTTTGTATTCCAAATGCCACACACTGCAGTCAACAGCAGACCCATGTCGCGTGCCAGCGCAAACTTCTCATGTCACGTTCGATAGCACGAACAATCTCCAATTTTTCTTCTATGCTGAGCACCCGGCGTCATTTTTATCCGAGTTTCGGCATGACGCAAGTTCTCACTTGCACAACGCCACAACGCGCTCTGGCATGGCACTGAAATGATGTTGATGTGGCTTTACGCGCAAACGCACAGTGCACTTGGAGGCCGTTGTGCTGCTCTGTCGGGCCGCCCGATGGAGACGACGCACAGCCGTGTTTGCGCAACAAAAAGTGGAAACACTACGTGTTAACCGATACTTATGCAATAAGCTGGTACGGTTTATGCGGATACAAAACACACTATGTTCAATGGCCGCTGAGTCAGGGATTTGACTTTACTACTTTTAAAACGAAACTACTGTTTAAGCGGGTACGGTTTAACGAGGTTTTACAGTAATCGGAAGTCCGAAATACCGGATTTGCCCAAAAATAAGTCATTGTTTTCCATAAGTGGCTTAAGAAGCTGTAACATATTTTCTGATTGCCATTTTTGGGCATACATTCAATTTTGCGTGGCTAGTGCAATATGCATCAGCATCTACAAGCAACGTCATTCTTGGCACAGTGCCAAGCACACTATCTTGCCACTGTGGGGAAACACCACCACCAGTCAAGGTGTCTGGTGCTAGTCACATGATATATAGCAAAAATGAAAGTATCTTTCAAAAGTGATTGTTCATGAATACAGCACAAGCTACCCTATTTACACAATTGTAAGTCGACCACTTTTCCTAATTTGAAAATCTGAAGTGGAGGGGGGGGGGGGGGGTCGACTTACAATCGAAACCAAAACATGGCACGGCAACAAAGCGAGACCAACGGGAGCTACAACGTAGTTACAATTTTATGTTTGCTCTATGGCCCTACCCGTAGCTTTTCGCTATCCCGCGTGTTTGTTCACTTTTCGGAAGGGTTTTTCAACATTGTTGAGAATTTTACAGAGCACACAACACCCATGGGGAGGTGTCAATAGTTGATAGAAGCGTCACTGTTCCATTCACGGCAGCACCCTCAGAACGGCGGCACTTGCGGGGAGTATCGGTAGTTCATGGAAGAGCAGACACCGCTCGCGGGTTTCTCTTTTCCTGTTGCGCTTAGCTTTCATTGGTTTGACGCGTTCCACTTGACTGCCGGCAACGTGCTACTTCTATGCTTCCTCAGTCGTCATGAGTGCTCCAGCCCCACTAATCATTCGGCACTCATTCACAGCAGCATTCAAGAGGGCTATCGTCCTTTACGCTGAAGAAACAAATCACTGTGCAGCGGGCCGCAAGTTTGATGTTTCTGAACGGGTGGTGTGAGAGTGGCGAATGCAGCGAAGCGAAATTTTCACCTGTGACGGCAAGTGAGGAATTTCCCACGTGCCGAAGTCTGGACGCTTTCCGGAGCTGTAGGCTAAGCTTGCGTCGTACATCGCTGAAATGCGTGATCAGTCCCTGCCACTGAGGCGAGACATGGTCATGAAACAAGCCCGGACCTTGGCCTTTTAAGGACCTGCTCCGCCATGAGTACGAGTGGTTGGTGGCAGAAGACCGCGAAATTACGCAAACTGGACCTGTCAAAAAAGCCTCCCTGACGGCTGCGTGTGGTTGGGTGCATTCGGCATGGGCTGCTGTTCCACAAGATGTCGTGGTGCGGTCGTTTGCCAAATGTGGAATTCGCTGGACGACGACGCGCTGTGGGACCATAGCAGCGATGACGATGGCAGCGCTAGTGAAGATGAGTAGTCCAGTGACCATGTCAGCTACTAATAAATTTTCGTTATCGAATACGCCTTAGATTCGACTTAGATTCGAGTCGACCTACAATAGTGTGAATATGGTAGTCACATGTTGCAGCACGCACACTAGTACGCTTGCCCTTGGCCTAAACATTCCACTGCTGCGATTTCCGAGCAATGCCTTTCATGCTATTCATTTTCACACTTTTCTTGCTTTGGCAGTGGTCAGAGCGACACTCCGCACTTGTCAACGGGATCAGATAGCCATGAACAGTGGATGATAAGAGTGGCACAGAATCCATCGCAGTGCATGCTACAAAATTGCGGCACGTATTTTGACCATTGTCGTGCTGTCGCTACAGATAGGCGAAAGTACAATCAATGCAAGCACTGAATTCTCATTGGTGACTACTAGATTGACTAGGCTTTGCTAGTTTCAGCCTCGCAAAGTGCCGGTGACATGTCTGACGACCATGCCAGCGACATCTCAAAGCCAAAATATTGCTACTTCTGCTCAACTCGGTGGCTATATTAGTACACGATCGTGCAATCCGAGGCTGAATCATCACACAACATGCTGTAAGGTGTCCATAATTTCGGCCATCCTTATACATTAATTCCATAGGGCTAGTGGCAGCGCCAATAATCTGTCATTGACTGCAATACACTGTGACCATAATGATGTGTCACTAAGAGCATCCTAAATGAGAGGGGGATGAAAACACTGACTACCAGCTCACCACTGCTGCATGAGGCCACAACAAAGTGGCAACAAGCAGCTGAGCAAATGCATGTGAGCAATGATAGAAAGAACGTGGAAAGATGAGCGGAGAGTGCAGAGCGACATCTGGCTTGGCCAGCGAGCTTCCGCTGGGTGAAAAGCGAGTGCAAGCAATGCTGCCTATGCTGCGCTGTTGCTTTATCCCTGATAATTCGAAGTCAAGATATCCAAAGTACAGAGCCAAAACTTTTCAAGGTAAGAGGTGCACATGGGTTGACACCATAGCTCATTTTTTTAATTTTTTAGCTTTATCGAAATATTTCGAGATATCAGAGTTCAAGCTAACAAAGGTTTACAGTATATGTACCAGAGTTTCACCCTCACAGGCTGTTTGCATGCCTTGGACATTCACATAGGCGTCGTCTACTGCACGCTACATAGGCTACTGACACAAAAGCCTCAGTAGCTGCTACTGAGCAACTTAAAGAAATGTTCACCGAGAGTGCTACATGTGCCCCTTGCACAGCTTTTGAACTGAGAAACTCAGTGGGAGAAACTTAAAATGCTATGTCTAAACATGTGGCAACACAAGACATGCCAGGTACCTGTATGTGTCCACAGCCAGGTCGATGAGCCCTTGCTCATAGTAAACGCAAGCCAGGTTTCCGTGCACGACAGCATTGTTGGGACTGAGGTTGAGCGCCCGCAGGTAGGCTGCCACAGCTCGATCAAAAATGCGGGCCTCCTTCAGCACATTGCCCAGATTGATGTAAGCGTCCAGGAAATTTGGGTCCAAGGCCACTGCCTGAATGAACCAACATAAGGCTAGTTGTCAAAAAAATGTGCCAAATGGCAGTGCAATACGATTTTGCTGCCTTAATTAACCATGGTCTTTGTGAAGCAGCACACTTGCAAAAAAAAAATATGTTTACACAAACATGACTGGTGAGGTGATACACAATGATGGTCATGACATTACAGAGCAAGTTAAACGTGGCACACAAGATTAGCAATTATCGGAAGAAAAAATTTATGCTGGTGCCACATGGGCATTGTGAAAGCCTTCGAACCAACAGCAGACTAGGTGTTGGTACATGGGCAGCTTAAACAACCATTAAGTCAATCGAGTTGACAACGTTCCACTTACTCTTAAGATCCAAAGTTTTTGAACAGTTGCGGGCACTCTTGTCAGCACGTTTGCATAGTCCACTTTAAACAGCATATTTAAAGGAAAATAACAGCAAAAAGCTAACTTTCTTAAAATTCCGGTAGAAACCATAGATTATGACTGACAAAGACATTGTTAATTTCTTTGAAATCTCCTGGAATTCCCTTGAGTTGCAGTTTCAGCATGCAAAATTCTCCACACTCTTCATATTCCTCCTCTCATTCATAACCCTGTCACCACATCCTCTAATTAATTTTTATATGGGATCAGCCCAGTTTACTATCACACTGTCTCTGGGACTGGCCATCCACACAGACCAAACACCTTCAGAAATCGGTACAGTGAAACTGACGCATGCATGCCTTCGCCCTGGAGGCGTGCCTTGAAAGCACATGAACACGCATGACCTTCTTCGTGGCTTCCGAAATCTGCGTGAGGCGGTCGCTTGCTCATCTTGAAGACCACACCATCGTCACGGTTGAACTGAAGCAGGACCCACGCTGCCATGCGCACAGTTTAGTCGCACTTCCATGCTTTGACACTTCACGTGTGCGCTCTTTTTACCGTGACCAGGTTCGAAGCATTCCTTGTAGCAGTACAGCAATTAAAAGATGTTTGTTATATCAGGAAGTAGTTTCCATAGGGAGGCTCGGAAAATTGTGAATGCACGAAAATGTGGTCCTTATAAACAATAGATTGTTACATCTGGGATCATTATAAGTGAATCTGACTGCACACCCCATGATGCTATAGAGCACTAGCAGCACAAACTCCAATAACTGATATGCATCAAGCAACAGAAGCTCACCTTTTCAAAATGATGAATGGCCAGCCATATCTCCCCTTGGGCATTGAACACGCAGCCTAGATTGCTCCAAGCCACGGCAAATGTTGGACAAGTCTCGATGGCCTTTAGGTAGCAGGCCTGTTGCAATACCCCAGCCCAAACAAAACGTTGAAATTAAGCAGCACAGGAGTTGAGTGTTGCAGGTGCCACATGTGATTCATCGCAACCGCAGCAGTAGGCTCGCGCTGGGGAGGAAAGGAGGGGGAGGAGCTGGGGGTAGGGACGCGCACGCTCGCTGCCGCTAAGCACCGCATGGGATGAGGGAGGAGTGTGACGCTGCTATCGCCGCCGCAGTGCGCGCAAAGGGAAGGGAGGCGAGGCCTGCGAAAGGGCACCTCCCTTTCACTGCAACAAGAGAGCACATGCTCGAGGCAGCAAAGTAAGGTGTCCAATGCAGGGCTCGGCCATCTTCAGTGGGGGACCACAGAGAAGCCAAAGAAAGGGGGGCAAACCCGGCGTCAGGGGCAGACTGACCGGGCATGCTGCCGGATTACCACTGCAGGGATGCTCGGGAGAGAGGGCTGCCGCCGTAGCCTTGTCAATCCGCCCATGGTTCTACAGTGTCCACTTGGCCGCTCGCAGAGCTACCAACGCTACACCCCAAACGTGTCGCTTAGAAAGAAAAGAGAAAAAAGTTCACATTAGTAGAGCTCCCACCGAGGAGTGGGGGAGAGGGAAACGGGCGCACAGGGCGCCCGCTGTCGCCTGCTAGCAGTCGGCCCTCGCCCCGTGCTTGGCTGGCAGGACACGCACCCCAGGATGAGCCAGGCCCCTCACCTTGTCCATTAGCCAAGCAAGGAGAACGGCTCGCTAGGTGCATGATCAGCTTCTTACACATACAGACATTGTTCTGACAATTATAGATGCGGAACGACAGGCTAGCTGACCCACCTGCGAAGAAAGAACAACAGTGCAAATGAAAATGTGGGTAAAACAGGAAGAGGCGTGCGGGAGACCGCTGTGCGTGCCCATCCGCTCGTCTCTTCCCCTTCCACCTTTGCTTTCCTTTGCACCACTTGTTCTTTCAAGAGACCCCGACCTCTCACTTCTGCCAGGTGGGTGGCTGCATTAGCACTGACCTAACATGGCCTGCCTAAGCTCACATTGGTGTTCACCACGTGCAATCACATCACTATTTTGCAGAAAGCTTAAAGAAAGAAAAAAAAAAGCTGAGAAAAGCACCTTCGCAGAGAAGTGCAAGAAGCAGAAAGAGGAAGTAGATTAGTCTAGCAGATTGCACATGCTGGGTGCCCTTCCCTTGCAGGAGGAACACACAAAAACACCAAAAGTAAAGCTCCCTCCCCAGTTCTTTCGCCGCTTGCGCGTCGCGCTGCCATGCTCTATGCGCATCGCCACAGGTGCCACTGCTTAGCCAGCTGCTTCCCAGCGCAGCAAAAGGGCGCTCCGGGACAGCAGGGCAGCTGTTCCTGAAAAAAGTGCGCAAGGCGCCGCTGTTGCGTGCTCCGAAGACAGGTACGCGCGCCGCCGCTGCCGCCGCCGCCGCCAACTGCGCAGCGCCGCTGCTACTGCTGCTGCTGCCGAGGCACCCCGAGGGCCCCGGTGGTGCAAAGCCTATATTGGCTGCACCTCCACACTTTGCCAGGCAATGGTGGGAGAGGTGAACAGAAGACTAGAAAGTCTACAAAGCCTTCCAAACCAATTGAAGGCCTGGCAAAGCATGGTAGTAGCTCCTTTCTTCAACCTGCCATGGTCACCACAGTGGGCCAACATAGAAGGCACTGAAGAAGGGACTAACGAAGCGAGTCTTTTACGGTAACAAAGAAGTGAAATGAGAAATAAACGCTGCGCTGCAGGAAAGGGAGCCTTACTTCCTCATGGCAAGTCTGCAGCTGTCCTCCTGCAGAGGAAGCCATCCGTGCTATCCTGTTAGCAAGCTGATGCGAGTCTAACTAAAATAAGCTATGCAGCCAGACAACAGCTTTACAGGCAGACAACTGAACATGGTCGACTTACCTTGGCTTCATCTAGTCTACCTAAGGCTTTCAGCAAGTTCCCCAGATCACTGCGAACGCAGTACAAATCCTGAAACAGCAAGGCAGAAAGAAAGCACATGTTTGGTCAGAAACTGGTGCTGATTTTCTTCTGGAGGAGTAAGCAACGCAACTCACTGGGTTATACTGAAGTGCAGACACATAGGCCTGCACCGCCTGCTCCATGTCCCCAGCAGCAACCAGAGCTGCTGCCAGGTTGATGTAGCCATCGATGAAGTCTGGCTTCAGGCGCACAGCATGACGGTAGTTTTCCAATGCATCAGACAGCTGGCCTCGTTCCTTGTAGACGTTCCCAAGATTTGAATATGCCTCAGCCAGCAAAGGATTCTGTTTGATGGCCAGTGTTGAGAAGTTGGCGGACCTGTATATTTTTAGCCAGTCTTATTCAGAGGTCACGCTTTGTTGCCATGTGTTGCTGGCACTCCACTGCTATCTTCATTGTCTTCCGAGTTATACAGTTATATAAACAACAATGTAAGTGCCATTCTACACACAAAAATCAACTACAAGACTTCTGACCTTTAATGAAAAACTTCTCTTACACTTGGCACACCACTGTCGGCACACCAGTAAAATAAATCAGGTGTAACAAGCATTAACTGCACATTAAAGCTCATACCATGATAGGTGTCAATGGAAGTTTGAATTCTAAAAGAACCATTTCATTTGCTTCCTGAAACAAAAAGTGAGGAAGGCTTTTTCATATAAGTTATGCAGTCAACAAGCATGCAGTAGAAATTGAACAAATTCCATCAGAAGCATAGCACTCATTTTCCCTTTACAATGGACATGCAGTACGGCGGCATAACCTAACAGAAAGAAAAACTATGGAGGCACCTAAGAAGTTCTTATGATGTGCAAGTGTGAGAGGATTACTTGTTGCAGAGTTTAGTGTTGCGGCGAAATGTTGCCGAAATTAGTGCTGCTGCATTATACCTCAGGGTATAATGCTGCTGCATACGAGTTGCAACAATGCAAGAAGACACAAACCAGCCATATTGCTATCTCTCAGTCGAGTTATCGTATTTACTCGCATAATGATCGCACCTTTTTGTAAAAAAAAATTGACGCTAATTCAGGGGTGCGATCATTACGCGGCTTAAATTTCCCGCAAAAAAAAATTTTTTTTTCATTTTGCGTTTGCTGCGGGATGACAACAGGTCAACAAATAGGTGGCTGCTGCTGTGTGTAGTGCGGAACACCAAAACAAAAATGGCGGCCGGCGGAGCAAGCCAAACACACCGAACACGATTTTTTTTCTTCCGTATCTGTAATGAATAATATTGTTAATATCGGCAAGTTTGCAGCAATAACGTAGCCATGTTCACTTTGAGGGCACAGAAACAGATGGGCGCGCTTAGCTGCCAGTGACATAGAAACACATGGCAGGCATGCTGCGGAAACTGCGGAATTTGTCTTCACTACTATCCTAATACGGCACGTTTCCGCTAAGGTTGGGCGAATATCTTAGCTGTGTTACAAGCGTCAGCGCATGAATAGGGTACACTTCTAACCTATCGGTGTAAACGTGCCTGCTATCGTTACCACTTTCGGTTTGTTGCGTGCCCACGAGTGCAGACGAGAAGAATCGAAAGGCGCCTTTTTTCTTTTGTTGTTGTTGTTGACCACGACCATTATAAAGCCTACACATAATAAAGGCAAGTGTGGTTGTAGTTTTTTTTTTTTTTTTTTTCATGGAAGTGCGGAAAGTGATGAAAGGAATGAAATGGGGCAACTGCTTAAGAATGTTTGGTGCATGCAGACCGTTTGGTTTGGCTTGAAGAGTCGTTCGCGTAGCATTCAACAGATGGTAGGCGCAATCATGATTAGCTAGACTTGGGACACAACATATCGCTGCGGCAAGCTCGGTGTGCGATCATTACACGGGAAATTTTAAAACATCTAATTTTGATGACAAAATTCAGGGGTGCGATCATTATGCGAGTAAATACAATATTTGCAGAGTTTTCATTAAAGTAGTGTCTCACGCACATTGCGTTGAGTGTTCTCTCTCGATGTCACCACTTTTCAGCCCGATGACGGTACTTTTCCGAGTGACACCATGGTGCTGACACTACATTTCTTCATAAGGTTCGTAGGCAAACTCCACCTCATACTCGCCACAGCCATTGTCAGACGGGTACCCGAAGTGCATTGCATCTTCTCTGTCATCGTCGTCCGTGGGCTCCGGCGTCTGTGGGGCCCCGACAAAGCCAATGGCAGTGCAAGAGACTGTAGCTTGCTATGCTATCTAGTGAATCGCCCGCCAGGCAGAGGACAACTACGTGCACAGGCTCGAAGAGATTCAGTACTGTCACCTGTTGCAACGGTGGCTCAGTGGTTAGCACGCTCCGCTACAGAGCGGCAGCCAAACAATTTAAATTCTGCGGTTCTATGTGCCAAAACCACCCTCCGATTATGAGGCACACCATAGTAGGGGACTCCGGATTAATTTTGATCACATGGGGTTTTTGAATGAACACCCGATGCTCCAAGGGCATTCTTGCACTTTGCCATCATCGAGGGCGGGATTCGATCCTGCGATCTTGTGCTGACCAGTTCAATGCCATAGCTGCTAAGACACCATGGCAGGTTACTAAGCGGCAGAGGATCACGTCCTCACCGAGACTTTTTTTATTTAGTTAGTTAGATAAGACGACACAATTTGTGTGCAGTTTTTCTGCCACAGCTTTCTGATGATGGCACAGTTGCATGATGAGCCAAGTAATGCTCTCGGATTAAAAAATAGTTTTAGGCAAGAGAGTAACGAATAATAAAGAGCTGTAACAATATTTTTTACCATTGCACTTCATTTCACAACATTTGAGGGAATAAACAGTGGTCAAACGAGGAATGTCTGTGAAACCAACACTTGTATTTGCCTGGATGAAAACAGGTCCCCTCGCCGAAACGTTGGCTCCAGAGACTCCTCTTGCTCAAACACTATTGTTCATTTGAAGTCCATCTTCCTGTGTACCTCTGTTCTTTAAGCTTTTTCAGCATCAACAGCCTCATTTAACCCCTACAGACATGGTGTCCACATTTGTGGTAGCAGATTCTTGTTGCCAATTTTGTCCAGTAGTGACCAAAAAAAAAAAGTGAGAAAAAAAAAGAAAAATGCAGACACTTGCCTGTAGGTCTCCTGCTTACCCAATGTTACTCCAGTTCACTTTATAGTGCCGAGTATTGCTACACCTGAACATTTTACTAAAGGCATAATGTTCGACTGGATGTTCGACGTGCCACATTCCATCAGCAATGGTGAGGTAGTTTTTCCTTCCCCGTTATGCATGCTGCCGATAATTAGCTTGTACATGTGCTCCAGGCCAGTGACGCAAACCCTTTTATGAAACTATGCAACATTATTGAGCGTACACCAAGTCAAAATTTAATTACTCTGCAATTACGAGAACTCGCTAGAAATTGCGGAAATGATCTTCCTACCATTTCCCTGCAACATTTGGAATAAAATTATGTGACAAGACATTTACTGACAGTGCTTTATGCTAAATACAGCAGGTTACAACATAATGTCCAAGGCACACAAACAATAACCACATAGTCTGATCATTTTTTTAAGAAGAACAGGAAACACCTAGGAGTAGCTGTGCACCGATTTGCCGCAACAAAAGCAGTTTAGTCGAGGAGAAGACTCACTTGTCCAGTCGGCGGCATTGGAAGTGTATGGAACTCAGAAGCAACAGCACACCAGTGTTTGTGGGATCCTGCCGCCACAGCTGCATACAATGGCGTTCTGCGTTCTCGTAGTCTCCTGCCTGGTATTCCCGGTGAGCCAGCTCGGCCAGGCCTATAACACAGTGTGCACAGAAATTCCTCACTTCTGCTTCACTATGGCAGCTGTGGCAAGCTGCTGCAGACAGGGCTGTGTGAAAAAGTGTGACGAAGCAAGGAATGCTTACTACAAGGACAGGCGTTAAATACATGTGCAGCTGTAAGCATGATTTGCTTGAATGCAGCTTACCAAGATATGAGGGCAAATCGGAAAGCATTTGCCCTTATCTTTTATTAGCGAAAATAAGGTACATACAGGTAATTACAAGTATACCTACTATCCTAGGTACCTTACAATATTTTTCCGCATAGTCCCCACACCGGTTCAGATATTTGTCCCATCGCAGCATTAAATTTGAGATGTCCCTATGGTAGAATTTGACTGACTTACTGCGGAACCACGCCCATAAGTTTCACAGCCATCTGCAAACTCACAACACCACCACCTCACATTTCTCAAAGCAAGACACCTTTCCCCATATGTGGGCTGCATTCCCTGTGGATTTCAGTGGCTGTTCGCCCCTTGCTCCATAGAAAACTAATCATACTTCGCTGCTCATATGCTATGGACCCTCCCCCCCCCCCCATGTGAAGCATATCCACCATCTTCAACAACTGACAGCAGTGCCGTGATGCGGAGCTACCAGCACATAAGGCTGGACTGGTTCAAGAAAGGTCCACTGCTGTGAATGGATATGTTGACTTTGCATTTACAGCCATAATTCAATTTAAAAAAAGGGGGGGGGGGGGCCCAAAGACTTTCTGATTCGCCCTCGTATATGAGGTAGACACAACATGCCTTTTTAACTGCTCAACTGATCGACGAGGTTGAATATCCGAAAGTAACACGAAGGGCATTCGAAATGCTGTAATGAAGGTTTCCTCACCAGGTTTGGATATTGTAAACAGACAAGCGTGTTATGTCGTTTATGCAGTTATAGTCACGCAAGCAAAGTATGAAACAGCTGCACAGCGCAAAAAGAGCAAAGTTTTAAACAAAAGCTTGTGCGCCCATACTCTTGAGGGAGTTTCCTGCTGGAGAGTCAACGTCATATGCATCTACGCCAGGCACATTCACTGCAATGTAACTGATTATGGCACCTGGTTCCGATATGGGTGAAGGCAGGGAAGAAATGTGACTCACAGAAGCCAGTCAAAACAAAGTGGGCACATCTATGTTAGCAGCAGTGAATCTTGCCTCCTATCAGGGGGTGTCGCAACATTTCAATTTCTCCTATCTCCTCTAATAATGAACCTATTTAAATAATGTGATAAGACTTTTTAGACAGTGGCTCACAACTTCTAGTAAATAACAAATATTTCCAATGGGGCCTGATGAGGGGCCCTTTAAATAGGGAAAAAAAGAAAGCTGTTTTAGCAAATTACCCTTCTACAATACCAAAAAGGCCACTCTTACTATGAAGAGGAGGCTTGGTAAGCCATAAAGTACATGTGGCAACTGCAGTTTGAAGTTCTTCTACCAGCTTGTCGCAATATCAGATTTTGACTGCATCTGCTCAGGCCTACTGAAGTTTTTGTCCCTGAAGATGGACTACATTGTATTCTAAAGCAGTCAAGGACTGAACTTGGCAAGTGCCAAGGACTTTTTCAGTGAGCCACAATAGCCCAAATACAAAAAATAATTTCATGCTCATGATGACACACAAGTGTGCCAGGGTGCCACAATTTCCAAGCAAAGTTCTAGAAATGGAACTTTGACCTTCACATTTTCTTCAAGTAACTAACCTATTACTGCAAAATTTATTAAAATAAATTTTTTGAGGAATACTGCTTCACTTTAACCTAGATTAAGTGCTCTTCTTTAGTGTCCGTTTAAGGTGCACTCGGAGCTTAGTGCATGAGCGATTTAGCAGTCTACCCCTTGAGGAGGTGACCACCGCTGCTGGTGTAAAAACCCGTGACCTCGTGCTTAGCAGCAAAATGCCACAGCCACTTGGCCACCATGGCAGACTCAAATATGTCGTGCCTTTGTAAGCTGCACTCAAGTATTGCCATGTCGATAGCTGCACATTTATGTCACACCTATATGATTTCCCAAAAGAAAGATGAAGTCTTAGCTGTCCTAGTTGCACATTGCATTCTTTGCTTTTTACTTTGCAGCCTACGTGCAGCCTAGTAGCAGTTAATGATAGCACACTTTGCTGGATCTCCAAAGCTGCACTTGGCTTCAATTCAAACATGAAATTTGCATAGTATCAAAGAGAAGATGCAACAACAAAAGTGGTTGTGTAGTGCGCAACTGGCAGGGATGGCTCAAGAAAAAAGTTTCCAAAAGAAAGGAAACAATGGCATGGCATGAAACGCAGCATTTCCTGTAGTGTAATGAAATTATTGTTTCCTGTAGTCTCACACTAAGTGCAGCCTGCACTGCTTTTTTTTTTTTCTCATGTGACTATAGTTGGATACAACTTAAGTCTGTGGTGAAGTCCCGCCCACGTCCTCATAACTGCCAGCCACATTTCCTTCGCGAGGCTGCAAATAGTTCGTACTTTAAACTTTCCCTGCTACCTAAATAAGGTGGTAACCACAAAAATGAAATTCTATGCTCATAATTTGATACGTTTTCACTCGTCTAATATAGTGGAATGGTGGAAGCCTAATTCTTTATTGAATTGAAATAAAACGCTTGCTTCGCTGCAACTATTTACTGTCAAGTTTCACTTCAGTTGGTAGTGAAGTTTCATGAGTAAAGCGATGTCAGCAGTGAAATGAACTGCAACGCGGACTTTTGAAGAGTGAAATCTCAGACACCATACACTTTGTTCATGTCTGTTGCACACCTAATCCCTTCCGCCAATGAAAAGACTCTTCAAGAACAGTAGATGCGCTCCGGAGGTATCAAGTACGACGCCATTTTGAAATGGTCGCATGACGACGACTTTGCTTATGTCATTGGCTGGCGGAGGCACAACCCCAATGTGGTCCATGTGCTTTGGTTGCCAAATTCCGTTCTTTAGTAACAAATTTTTATGCGTGTAGTGCGACATGTAAATTTGGGTTTATCACACTAATTGGCTTGGTGATAAAGCGTGGTGAACAAATAAACTGTCACTGCATGGCAAGTTTCCGAACATGGCAAAGTGTGCATATATTTAATGAAAACAGCAGGAAAAAAATAAGTCGCATTCCTCCAGATATGGCAGCTTGACAGAGTTCGTATGTACGTTGCTTTTAAATGTCCAAAGTAGCCAACAGTGAAAATTCTACAGCCATATTTTATGCTACACGGTTAAAAATTCTGGGGTTTTACGTGCCAAACTACGATCTGGGATTCTTTAACGTGCTCGCAATGCACGGGACACAGGCGTTTTAGCATTTCGCTCCCGTTGAAACGCGACCGCTGCGCAGCGGCCGGGATTTGATCCCGCAACCCCGTGCTTCGCAGCGAAACTGCATAGCCGCTAACAGTCGGCAGACCGAAATCGGTGTCAGGTCGGCTTCGTTTGAGACCCTGAAGTCATTGCGGAGGGTAGGCTAAACAAAAATAAGGGGAAAAAAGGTCAACTACAAAGTATTTTATTTCTTAAAACAGCTGTGAAATATCGGCATAAGCAAGAAGTTTACAAGTAAAAAGCATTTCCTTCCCCCATTATATCGTGGCTATGATATATATGTATACAGCCACGTCAAATGCGCAATACAAAAGGGCAGAATTTCAGGAAAAGAGAAGGGAAGGTCAGTTGATTCTAATGAAAAAATGTGCGCGGCGCGCTTGGCGAACACTGCAGGTGACGTGGCGCACAACACGTCGCAAGAAGCCAAGCAATGCCGATGGCTGGCGAGGCAACTGCCTAAAAAGTGCCAATGGCTGGTATGGCTCAGCTACCTTTCCTTATTTTTTTTTATTTTTTTAGCTTTTAAGCAGTGCGTAGCAACTGCCAGCTTGTTCCGGGAAGGATGACGCACATATGGGTTAGGATGGACACAAAACAGCTGCGCTTACTCTGGAATGCCGCAGCCGTCGTCGCCATCTCACCGGACCCGGTCACCTCGTGCCACTTCAGTCCTATCAGAGGAAGCAGCACGCGAAACCGACGCCACGTTATTTGGTGTGCAGCCAACAAAAGCAAGACCTCACAATGCAACCATAGAGAATGCAACTCCGCGAGAGAGAGGGAAAGAATAACACGGCCTTCCGCATCACCTTACCGGACGCCATGAAACCACCATCGGGGTATTCAGCATTTACTATTACAGCTCTGATTAAAAAAGGAAAGAAAAAAAGCAGGCAGGGAAACTGTGAACGGCGCGTCGCAGTAAATGCTAAGGCTGATCGCGATCGCAGCAACGAGGTCGAACTCAATAGTTTCCAGGAATCGGACAGCGGCCACCATTGTCTCACGATCGAGCACTTGCGACTTACAAATGTGCGTTACCTTTAAGTCGCTAGGAAAAAAGCGGCCACGATCGCAATGCTGGTGGCCCACTAAACGCCGCTTCAGCCCAGGACCGCAGGCAGTAAGCCTAACATTACTCGAGACATTCTCCGCTCGTGCACTTCGGTGCGCAACATACGGCGATGATTTGCAGCCCGAGGCCGGCGTCGATGACCGGCCTTGCAACAGCCAGCTACAGCGGCGTAAAAGCAAGAGCAACGCACTTACCGATAGGTATTGCGAACAGCGAAATAGAAGATTCGGTGCGAACGCCAATCAACGCACTGTCGGCTCCGCGTCAGGCCTAGATAACCACATATATATTAAAATCATACAAATGAATAATACATAAAACGAGAACGCGATCACCGCTCGTGACGTCAGTGTTGACGGAAGAAAGAATGGAAAACCACGGCGATGCCAGAGATGCGGTGTCCAATCCCCATTCCCCCCCCCCCCAGTCTATGACGTATTTCCGGCTCTCAAAATCGCGTCCGGCGCGTTCAACCAGTAAAAGCATAGCCCTAAAGATTCGCAGTTGAAATACAGAGAACGCCACTCTACGCTTTTAAAGAAGATTACACCCTTTGGCTCCTTTGGCTCGTATCCATGCCACACAACGATAATCTACATCAGTGTCTTGTCCGCATTTCCTTTCTTTAACGCTGTGAGCCCGGTACTTCCAAGTCACGAACGGCATGCGTATTACCAGCATGACAGAACCATAAAATATGAGGTCTCCTCGATTTGGCTGCACTTTCTGCACTAGTTCAGGGAGTGCAGCACTCTAGCACTCGATTTGCCAGTGCAGCTAGCGCCACCTGCACTTCGGCACTCGATTTGACGTCGTGCTGCACGAGTTCATGTACACTTCGGCACTAGATTCTCCTCAAGTTCTTTTCTCGTGCACGTAGTGCAAGGCTTTTGATAGCAGACGACACATGCGCCTCCGTGGCCATGAGGGTGTTGGTAGAAGGCATCGACGGCGCCTGTTATTGGTAACGCAGCACGGACGCCAGTTTTCTTCAGGATGTGTACGCAGCATCTTGTTAAGGGCGCTTTCCGGGTTCAGCTGCTGCTAAGTGCACTGAAGGCCGGGATTTTTCATCAGGTCACAGTCGTTTGCATTAAATTTCACGAGCTTACCGCTACCTCGACGTTAAAAACCACATCGGTCAGTCGTTTGAAACGTTGTGCCATATATGATTCAGAAATGTGTGGAAACCGCGCTCGGTCATGCTTTCTGAATAATGATGCCGAAGTTGAACTAATTTCTAGGTACTAATACATAAATTCTTTCCACAGGACCAAAAAGGCCATTGCACACACGTTTTTAAGCTATCGCCACACACCAACAAAAGAAAAGCCACAGCCGCCCAGTCGCAGCAGACGAAGGCCTGTACGTTCTTGCACTTTTGTCCTCGATTTGACCGCTGCACTGAGAGCGCTAGTGTCGCGCTACGCTTACACTTGAAGAACTGGCTCTGCACTGGCACGACACTTTTCTGAACTAGTGCAAAAAGTGCAGCCAAATCGAGGAGACCTATGGACAGAGCAGCCTCAACAGGAAAGCAAAGAGCGCATCGTTTTCAAGAAAGGAAACAGAAGCAAGACATTGCAAATGACAACTCTCGTTCTGTGGCACATATACACCCCGAAGGGTGTACATTTGTTGTACATGCACTCTAAAAAAAATTTGCACCCTTTGGGTGTATCTCTGCCACACAAAGATAATCCTCATCTGTCTTGCCCGCATTTCCTTTCTTTAACGCGGTGAGCCCGGTACTTTCCAGTAACGAACGGCATGCGCGTTATCAGTATGACATACAAACTCTATGAAGCATTCCCGGCAGAAAATGAGCGGGCGCGGCGTTTTCAAAAAAAGGAAACGCAAGCAAGGCAGATGACGGTTATCGTTGTGTGGCAGAGGTACACCCCAACGGGTGCAAACTTTTTTTTAGAGTGTAGGAAACGTAGATTTGGACACCAATTCGCTAGTAAAAACAAGGCATGATCGTTGGCCATAATTTATGAAAACACAATATAATAATTTACTAGGTTGTATTTTGTCATAGAATTCATTGAGATGAAAGCAGTAGAGCTTTGTTACAAATCTCCAAGGCCATGCAGTTACGAGCCTCCATGCGACCTTGCATTCACGAAGAAAGAAAAAAAATGGTCCCAGTACAAATCTGCGGTGCAGTTAGTACAGTACAGTACAAAAAAAAAAACAATATACACTCTAAGTGCCCCTTCTGCCACACAGCGATAATCGCCATCTGCCTTGATGCGTTTCTTTTCTTTAACGCTGTGAACCCGGTACTTTCCAGTAACGAACGGCACCCGCGTTCTCAGCATGATAGCATTGCCGACAGGAAATGCTGTCATGCTGATAACGCGCGTGCCGTTCGTTGCTGGAAAGTACCGGGCTCGCAGCGTTAAAGAAAGGAAACGCATCAAGGCAGATGACGATTATGCTATCATGCTGATAACGCGCGTGCCGTTCGTTACTGGAAAGTACCGGGCTCGCAGCGTTAAAGAAAGGAAGCGCATCAAGGCAGATGACGATTATCGTTGTGTGGCAGAAGGGGCACTTAGAGTGTAGTGCACGTTCATGTAATAGAAAGCAAGAAAGTTGTAACTTATAGTATAGTTATTGCCGAGTGTGACAGTACAAATAAATTGGATACTATGACAACGTCCGCTAGTTCGAGCTGTGTAACGCTAGCTGTTTTTCTGAATCAAAGAATTTGCTTTTAACATCTGTCCACATGTAGCCGGTAGCCATCATCCAGTCACGCTTGCGGCTCATTGCCCGCGTTTGCCTGTGCGCAGCGACGGTCTCTGGTTTCTGCGGTTCCGACCATCCTGCCGTTACAGTACCGCTAATTTAGACCGGTACAGTTGTATTAAAGTAATAATAATATTGTGGAGGCACAGGGCCATCTGTTCAGTGAAGTTGCCTCGCTTGCTATTGGCTCTCAGCAGCTGCTAATCCGGTATGAGAAACGGTGGAAGGAAAGCCTGTGAGGCACATGTCTTGTTCGTGGGTTGTGTTTATTAACTGTTTACGCTCCCGTTCTTGCAGTGTCGAGTCCGAAGCTGAGTGGATTGCCACATTTGTTTACAAGCATAATGGCTGGCGGTGATGTGAAGCAGCTGGCGGACCAGCTCCTTTCTACGTCTATCACTGATTCGAAAGAAGTTAGTTTCAAAGATAAAGCCTTGAAATTGGACACCGAAAAGCATGGTAAAGACACATTTTTATATTGTTTGTGAACATTGACTACTATTATCTGCTCGCTGGGTGTGTGGGAGATTAAGCTTTTATTTTATTGCTGTTGGTCGCACTCAAGCAGGGTGTTGATGGCACTATCGCAACTTGAGAACAAGAGCCAGCCTTGCTTACAGATGATCGTTATACACCGCATTACAATGATGAGCACTAGATGCTATTTCGACGGCTTGTCTCTCGATTTGTTTTTTTTTTTTCAGTCAGTGTGTGAAATTTTACCACGTCGTTTTCTCTTTATGGCCTTGTAGCGAGCATTGTTGTGGAAGCAATATCTCGCTGTCCGAAGTTGGAAATGCTGTGTCTGGAGGGCAACACACTCGGTGTCGATGCTGCAAAGGCAATTGGGAAAGCATTGGAATCCTGTCCAAAGCTAAAGGTACTGTATCTGAAAGGGGTATGCCAACAAGCTTGTGGTTCGTTCGGTTTCCCTTTACTGATCGAACATACCCGTTATCGAGGATTTGCCGAGAGTCTAATGGAATTAGAAAAACATATTTTCCTATGGCTCTGATTTACTCTTTTATTTTTCAAAAACCAGTAACAGCTAGTAAATACGTTTTGAAATTTACCATGCTTACTGTAAGCTTCACTGAAATAAAACACTTCTTTATTTACAGTTGTCGCATTGTGCATGTTCCTTGTATTAGCCACCCAGTAATACAAGTTGTGGAGCAAGTAGCGCATAATAAGGAATGTATTATTTGTACATAATTGTTCTTTATAACCTGTAGTCTATTATGAATCAATTTATTATAAATCCATTTCAAAAATAGAGAAGATAACCAAACAGGGTGAATCCAGACTTTCCACTGTTGAAAGTTAGTGCTTTTCCTCTTTGGTTCTCTTTTGCTACGTGTGACTTTGGGGGTAGCTGCTCTACAATGCTTTCCAAACAGACGCAGTAGTCAAACCTAACGTGCTTATTGGCACTTTTGACCTGACTTCAGCACAGTTCTTGCCAAGACATGCCATACTTGCTGTCTTGTGTATTGGGCACGAGGGCCACCACTGAAAGCACCAATGCTGCAATCGTTTTTACATTGAAAGTGGGATCACGTGACATCACTTCACTTCAGCGAGAACACGTGCGGCGATTTTATCCTGCTATTCAGGAAATTTTACAGTTGGTGATACTCGCTGTAGTTAAAAAAAAAAGTCTTCTAACTTGCTCTTCCATCATCAGCACAAGAAAGCCTTGACTACTAGATAATACAAAGAGGATATAGAATTATATTACATTTACAGCAAAAAAAGACTATTCTCAAACTTCCTTTTGGCCATCTGCTATGAAAAAAAACAGAAAATTGCAGCAAGGTCGAACATCTGTGTTGTTCTGCTCTGGGGCAGATGCGAACAAGACATGACTATGCAGCACGATAGGCTTCTTATGCAGGTTAATAAAGGCACACACTGATCCCGAAGGCTTGGCATTGTATGGGCAAAAAAACATTAAAACACCATTACTTACATTTATCGGCATAAGATATTGCTGGTAAAGTGTGAGGATACCAACTGTAGTGGCTTGGTGCCTACGGTGTTGCACTGCTAAGCTTGAGGTTGCGGATTCCATTCTCAGCCGCTGCGGCCACATCTAGGTGGCGGTGAAATGTAAAGTGCTTGTGTACCACGCATTGGGTGCATGTTAAAGAACCCCAGGTTGTCAAAATTATTCCAGAGTCCCCCACTATTGTGTGGCTCATAATCATATCATATGGTTTTGGCCTGTAAGACCCCAGAATTTAAAAAAAAGAAAGTGTGGAAGGTTCTTAGGAGTGTAAAATTATTTATATAATGAAACCACATTTCATGGCACGTAGACAGCCAAAAATGACCATCTGACGGAACCGAGCATTGAAAAGAAGGCTTTATTCATTTGAAATATATATACACAGTAGAGTTGAACACTTCATCTGAGCCGTTAGTATTACTGCTAGTCATGGGCTCATGCATAGCTTATACAAGTATAACTCAAGCACACTTGTAGAATATGTCTAGACTTCTGTAAATAAATTTTAAAAAATAAAGAAGGACAAAAAGAAAAAGTAATTTTTGCGTACACAAATATACATTCACAGGTACAGAGTAGGTGCAATGCATATGACAGGACAGTTTTTGTATAGTATTAGTGCAATAAACATAATTACATAAAAAAATGTTTGTGGCACAAAATATAAATGCAATGTTCATTTATTTATCATGTGATTGATGAAATGTTTATATTTTGCCATATTATTCAAGGCACCTGAAAAGTTCTAACTTCCCTTGGTTCCAAACGCAATACCATTCCATATATTAGTCCCTACGTACCCTCTTGTACGTTGTCCATAAAGATTATGTATTGGTGAAATGTTTAACATATTTGAAGCCTCGCTACAAGTGTTTCTGTTTAGCATTATGAAGATGCTAGAAGAACAAGGGTTATTATTGGATAGGATATTGTCAATTAGACAAGCAGTTTTATAATATTGTGCCATCTGGAATGGCATTATCTCGAGTGATCTAAACGGTGGTTCATTATATGCTAGAGAACTTGAAGATGTCATGATGTGAAGCTCTGTGTTGCAGTATAATGAGGGGTTAGAGATAAGATGTATATGTGTAGCCCCATGATTCTGAGGAGTATGTTAACTCTCTATGAAATATACTAAAATATATAATTCTAAGCATTGCTAGAGGAAAATAATTTCGTGCCTGATACAGTGTCAAGCACAGGCTCGACTTAGTTCGGCACATAAGTTTCTGATATGTTCTTTAAGATGTAATGATTTGTCTAGAGTGACCCCTAGATACTTATAGGTGACAACACTTGCAATGCAGGCGTGTGCACACATTGACCGTGAGGAAGAAAAACTAAAACACCAATAAATCCCAAACATCTACAACAAGGTCCTTTCACATAATTAAATGATCTACATGCCATAGATTTAAGAAATATGTTGATGTGCAACACGCATGACTAGCTGCATTAGTTGCAGATATCTTGCTTCACATATTTAACTGATTTACTCTCCCGAATAGAAATTGATATTTCATACATGTATATGCACGCTTTAAAATTAGCATCCAGGATTGAACCACTGTTGAGCTTCTGTAGATGCTACCGTGCTTTCTGTTTCTGCGATAGCATGTAGGGCAAAATCCGGCCCAAGTTAGCATGGAGAATGAAACACGGGGTATTACCGTACAGCGTATAAAACCTTAAAATCAAAACAAAGAACAGGCACTATAGTGTAAAACTACTATGTATAACGAACCAGAATTTCGCAGCAGTGCGATAAAAAACAAAGCAAATGCTGCAGCATGTGATCCCACTTAACACATTATTGGGATGCTGGTGGCAGGCGGCGCCACGGTTTGTCTTTGCCTCCAATATTATCATGGGTAATGAAGTTCAAAACTCTGAAGCTGTACCGGGTATTCTGGTAATCCTGATTGTGAATATACCATCAGATAATGCAAAAGGCTGCACCACTGCGAATTAAACTGTCCATCCCTGAAGTAAGAGACACACTGTGTTAGCTAAGCCACCATTTCATTGGTGCCAGCATGTGTAGTTGGGAAGTGCTACTACTACTTGCAAAGCATGCGTCTCAGAATGTCACGCGAATGTCTCCCACAACCCAGTATTCCTTAAACTGCAGTACATTTACAGACAGGCTAGCACTCTCCAATAACAATAGTTTACAATGAAAACTTGCATTTTTTGTAGAAATGTGATCATAAGAGGATAACGTGAACTAGCCGTAGTGCCATGCTCAAAAGCGTGTGCTAATTGTGTTGTGTATCATATTGACATTGCACTGATGTTTCCGTCTACTTTCAAATTCCAGAGAGCCTTATGGAAAGACTTGTTCACAGGCCGTCTGAGGACTGAAATACCTGATGCTGTTGTACGTGAGTTGACGCAGTGGTTTCCATATCTGCTTCCATTGCAGTTGATCTTTTCTTTCTTTCCTTTCTTTTTTTCATTTGTGATGTGCAAAAATATTTGAGGCTGAGTTTCTTTGCATTTTTTTTATTGCTTTGTTAGCACTAGTCCTGTGCATTATATTCTCCTGAGACCTGAAAACATCTTTGAAATGTAATCACTCTTTAAGCTGTTTTTTATTGCAGGCTGGTAGTGTGTTACAAATGTGAAAAACTCTTTGTTTCTTAGATTCTCATAGCAACACCTTCACATACTTGGACAAAGTAACTGTCTCATTGTGTTATGGTAAAAGCCACTTTCTTGGCCCTAACACGAAAATGAAGACCTAATAGTGTGCGGTTGGTCGGTTTGCTGATGGTGTATCCTGTATTTTCAAGTCATCTGGCAGTATTGGAAACACACCATACAGGTCCTTTCTGTCGCCCGTGACATCACAAGGGTCTACATCAGATTAGTGTCAGTTTTATCGAAAGTTCATGGCAAGAATATGATGAAACCACTTTCCTACAGATCCATCTGCAACTGACTTCATATTCCTGATAAACATTTTGCTTAATTGCTTCAGAGTTAACTTTCAACAGCATTGAAGTGAACTTATAACTTCATATTCACGGGGCCTCTGGAAAATGTATGCACAGCCATATGCCCACTTTGATTTCAGAGGTTTCTGAGTTCCGGCATGCTACTAGCAAAGGCAATGTTAACAGAACTGGATCTCAGTGACAATGCATTTGGACCAATTGGTGCTGGAGCGTTGTTGCCCCTCTTGAGTTCACCAGTCTGCTTCCAACTTGAGGTATGTTTTCTGAACACAACACTCTTTCAAGAAGATTGTTCTGATGCAACTTGTTCCAAGTTAAAGCATTTTGTTATTTTATTGGCTGTGTCAATTATTAAAAGGGAAATTGAAGGCAAGCGTTTACTTTGGCTAACTACGGTTTGAAAACTGTCTCAGCATTTAGCTAAGTAGCAGTAAGAATAGTAAGTAGCAGTAAGAACATTTTTCTTGATTCATCATGCACACAGACCATGATGGTCGTCATAACGATGGGAGGTTGGAGCAGCCCACCTGTTTTCCTGGTGCTAATATTTGACTCCAAAGCTATGTTGAAGGGAGTCCGGTAAATGTTTCTTTGTCGTTAATTAACCAAATAACCTGCATAATTATTTTTGGTGGTACTGCCACACGATTGATGAGAGGGGATTATAGCATGACTGGGATAAGAAGGGATTATAGCATCGACAACATGGTTTATTCAGTGTGACACGCATCAGCCTATGCACAAGTTCTATGTGACGCGTTGGACTACACAAACATGTCAAGTAGAAATCATTGCACCAAGTGCAAGATAGTTGGAAGTCATATAAACACACAACAGAGTCCTGTCACACCTATTGATACACACGGCTTCACGTTACAGGAGCACTGCAAACACTGTAAGAAAATGTTCCCCATTTACAGCAATGCTGCCATGAACATGCAAGTCAAATATTTCACTGCATGCAGCAGGGAGGTCACAATCTTGCATAATAAATTGCTTGCTCTTTTCTGCAGCTTTTAAGGCTCTTTTGCTGCCAGCAATGTTGCCATTGCCAGCAGAATCATCCACAGACACCAGCCGTTAAGCATTTGTTGATGGCCATGACTTTGAGTGATGCCCAAGCGCCCAGCCCTCCAATTTTCTACCAAATGGAGAAGCGGCAGTTGTTAACACATCCAGCCCATCCTGTCAAAGCTATGTTGTTGCTCCTGGGTACCTCTGTTGAATGCCAACATTGAAGGATTGCCATGAGTGCTCAGTGGAAAGAAGAAAAGGAACGAGCGAAATAGACAGGGCAGTGATATTGGCAGTGTCCCAGCATGGGAAAAGTAGACTTTGCGCACTTTACGCTTCCATCATTATCAAGTCCTTTTCAAAAATTTCTTCAGAAATACATTCAGTGGAAGGCATCACACTCATTTCATTGTGTTCTCACATATGAAGAAAAAGTGTTACCACACAAAAATTGTATGCACAACAGTAAGAGTTGAAGCAATGCATAAAAATTTGATGTACATACGTACCTGATAGGCATAAAATTCATCAGTATTTGCTTCTTTAGTGATATGCAATTCTTGTGCTGGGAAACATTTATGCAGGTTCTTCGACTAAACAACAACGGGCTTGGGACCGGAGGTGCTGAGTTTGTGGCCAAGGCCCTGACAAAATGTCTTGAGGACAGCACGAAGGCAGGAAAGCCTCTAGCTCTGCGGACCTTTATATGCGGCCGCAACAGGTTGGAGAATGCCGGAGCAATTGCCATGGGTGCTGTTTTTGGGGTTTGTATCTTTGTCATTACTTCTTTTGACATTATCACCTCAAGGAGTGGCTTTATGTATCATTACAATGTAATGGTGTGTGTTACATTTTAGTGTTACATGTCATTATAGAGGGCTCTGACCAAAATTTTAAGACTTGAATTAGATGACATTTTTAGGTTTTTAATGTAACAACTACAGTTAAATCTCAATATAACGAATTCCAATATAACTAAATTCTCGATATAACCAAGTACAGTAGCCGACGGATTTTTCGGACTCCAAAAATTCGGACTTCTTAGATATTCTGGACTTCATAAGTGCACCGTCAGTGTTCCCATAGAGCTAATGCATTTTCGTGACGAATTTTTCAGACGAATTTGGGTTCCGAAGTTTGATTTTTCGGACTAAATTGTCTCTTTCCGAGTCACGCTACCTGATCTTAGAGACCGCCATGTTGGATTCTACGCTGGCTTGGCCAGGCTTGGTTTTGAGTGGCTCGCTCTATAGCCTTTGAGATTGGTACGCGCATGCGATTCCCACGTCTCGGAGGCCATGCCCGCTCTACCTTGGCTGACAAAATGCCCCAGGGGAAGGCACTTGCTTCTTTTTTTTTTTTTTGGTCCGCACTATTGTCATAATCACTTAATGCGGGATCGGTATTTTTCTTATCTTTCTTCTTTCAGTTTCGGTTGCTATACTGCACATGGTGTCCAGAGAGCCAGTGTGTCTCAGGGACGACATGTCTTTGTGCGTGTTTGTGTGGCTTCGCGTTTGTGTGATCGGCGCCACCTCCTGTGTCTTGGCGAGGGCCAAGTGGTGTGAAGAAACATGGCTCACTTCTTTCTCCGTGGCAATCTCCACCAACAGATATCGCCGACGCGGTGACGCTCTTGTCGACTGTATGCGGACACGACGCCAATCTTGTGCAAATCTAAGCAAATCTGATCATCTCCACGTGATGCCCTGCCCTCGAAGGCAGGGCATTATTAGAATTTTCTTAAGCCACTCTAACTAAGCCTTATAAATTTTATTTTTCTGACTTTGATTTTTTAAAATTATTTTTGCTCCCCGAGAGGTCCAGAAAATCGGCTGGCTACTGTATTTAACTTTTCATAACCTCATATCAATAAAGCACCATGTATTTAGAACCTCAATACAGTAAAGCCTCATTAAACTGTACCTGCTTAAGCAGTAGTTACATTTTAAAAGTAGTAAAGTCAAATCCCCGACTCAGCAGCCATTGAATATAGTAATGCGTTTTGTATCCCCATAAACTGTACCAGCTTATTGCGTACGTATTGGTTAACACATAGTGTTTCCACTTTTCGTTGCGCAATCACAACGGTGCGTAGTCCCCATCAGGGGGCCCGGCAGAACAAGCCTCAGAGTTTGGAACAACGGCCTCCAAGCACCCTGTGCATTTGTGCAGGAAGCCACATCAACATCAACATCATTTCAGCGTCATGCAAGTGAAGACTCTCATCATGCCAAAGCTCAGATAAAAAACAGCGGGTGCTCAGCATAGAAGAAAAATTGGACATCGTTCATGCTATCAAACGTGGCACGAAGAAGTTGGCGCTGGCATGCGACAGGGATCCACAGTTGACTACGGTCTGTGGCATTTGGAATGTGAAGAAGTTGCTCAGCAGTACTGCTGTGACCGCAGAAAGATGTTGGCTCCGAGGTTCGACTTTTCACCATAGTTGCCTCTGTTGCCGAAGTGTCGCCTAATGACAGTGATGAGGATGACATGAAAAGCTACAGTACATGCGATTCAGGCCCGACAATGGCAGAAGCTGCACATTGCATCAGCCTCATGAATGCAATCGTTGTGACGAGAACAACACCCCGCAATGAAAAAGGTGCCTCGCGACTTCTGCAGTACTACCGCGCCAATGCACAAAGAATATGCAACGCCAACGAGGAGCCTGCCATGCGAGTGCTTGCCGAGAAGACGGGGCTGGCTGAAAAGCTGGCTCACAGCTTCAGTAAGTTTGAGTCTGCTGTCGTCGCTGCTAGGTCGCCGCTGCATCAAACAAAAATAACGAGACTTTTGTCGCTTGAAATGAATAAATACTGCACGTCTTTGCCCTTTCATCGCACTCTCTGAGTTCCGTTTTTGACAGGTAAGTGGGTGATCTCATGATATTTCGGTTAAGCAGTACTACCGTTAGTACATACGTTTTCCGAGCTCCGGCCAACTATGGTTTAACAAGGTTTCACTGTATAAAGAAGTGTGTTTGTATGCGATTTCAATATAGCGAAATTTCGCTTCGGCAGCAAAGAACTGCCGAGACAAGAAACTGAAACTTCTGCGGATGCAGATGGTCATATGACTGACTTACAAGCAGCTGCTTGCAAAATCACCTCTCAAATCACGTGCGGTGCGACAAGAGTGACCGCCGAAGTGAAGCCACATCATGTTCTGTATAAGATCAGATGTTCTGTATAAGTGCGATAACATCCTATTGCACCCTGCTCACTTTGTGCTTTAGGTGCAAGTCAAAGTGTGCAAGGATGAGAAAGAAAGATCTTGGCTTCACGCACGAGAGCTGCCTCCCCGTGTGAGCAAAGGAAAGAAGGGGGAGGGGAGCGAGCTCACGTTAACGCGATGAAGCGCGTGCGAGAGGTGGGAGCGGGATAGGGGTAAGTCGGCGCATCGCAATTTCTGCCGCGCATATCAGCCATATATGCGCATGGCTGTAAGCGGCTGAACACATACGCAGCCGCGCACCCTGCTTTATAGGTAATCTGCCGCGTGTGCAAAGAGTGGGTGTGCCGAGACAATGTGACATCATGTAAGCTGTCTGTAAAGTGTAAGCACTTTAGTACTGGAGGTTGTGTAATATATAGTTTCAGTGACCCGTTGGAGTAAGAGGCAGACGAAGCATTCGCATCCCACTGCCAGCGCTTTTCATGATAGGGTCGTTTCAGTGCGGGCAACGCTATTATCGGCGGGGGCCGAGTGCGCGGGGAAGCATGGCTGGCTTCAATTAATTCATACTGCCTACATGAAGATATTTTCGTGATGCAGAACAGGACGTGCAGGCAAGAGACGATGACGAAGAAGTGTTGTTGTTGCTGGGGCGCTTCAGCCGCCATGTTCTAGTGTCAGCTGGTGCCTTCAGCATTCGCCTTGCATAAACAACATTCGTGCTCGTCTCTGCCTCGCAACCATGTTGTCGACGTGGCATGAAACCATATCATTCGTCGCCGACTCACGACTCCATCAAAATTGTTTTGTCATTCAAGTGATTGCCCGATAATTTGAAAAATTCTGCGTCCCCTTTCCATGTAAGAAAAAACAGTCGGTGGCACTACTTATTTGCATAAGAGGGTTGAATTTAAATACAATGAAATTTTGATATAATGAAACAAATTGACGATTTAACCTATTTCATTATATCGAGGTTTAACTGTATATTCAAAGATATGATCACTTTAATAAGGTAAAAGATGTATGCAAATAATTTATTACTAGAACATTGCTTGCTGGGAACTATCTGTTGTGTGCCAGAAGCACTACTCAGTTGCAGTATTTTGTTTAGCACTTCTTCATGTGGTTTTTCACTCCTAATGGTTAAAAAAACCAGCAGTTTGTCATAAAAGGAAGTCCATGCCCTTTCTATTTGACTTGGTTACAGAAACTGCACTCATTGGAAGAGGTGGCCTTGCCTCAGAATGGCATCTACCACGAAGGAATAGCTGCCTTGGCAAACGGTTTGATGTCCAACAAGAACCTTCGCGTACTGAACCTCAATGACAACACGTTCACAGCGAAAGGAGCTCGACACATGGCACAGGTATAACGTGTGTGTTATGTGTGTATCACTGTTTGAAGCACTGAACTATCAGTGTGGTAGCAGCATGTGATAATCTCGAGTGGTAAAGGCTGTCTGGTAATTATTCATTAAGACATGGTAGCATGTGTAGAATGTGTAGAAACCATTGTCTTATAGATAGACCAGCACTTGCAAACCTAATAAGTGACTGTACAATTGGAGGGCTTTCAGAATAAGGTTTTATTTGAAAGATGGTGTGAGGCTTGCAAATTTTTTTCTCCTTTAAGCTGCTGATAATAATGGAATAAAAAATGTACACATATTTTTAAATAAGGCACGCAAGATCTGAGCAGCAACAATGAAGGCCTACTTGAGTATTGTGCTTTCCGAGTGACGCACGAGTGCCTTAGTGACATAATTGCACTTTGTGCATAGGATTGGGAGGGTATCGGGCCGACACCAGGTGGCGTAGAGTACCAGGCATGGGACGGTAGGCATCACTGTGTGGTGGGGAGCGAGAACATGAAAAGCATGTGTGTGCGGTCAGCGTGTGAGGAGCGCGTGACAACAAACTGAATGAGTGAAGTAATCAGCGGAGAAAGCCACTAGCGGTGCAGTGGGACGGAATGCAGACTGCGTGTGTGTGTGCGTGCACCGAGAATTTCCCCGAAATAAAGAATGTACTTGACAGGATTGGGGGTAATACAGCTATTCACTTGGCACATTTCTGTATTAACATTAGCACTAGCATAGATTAGATCTCTCTCTCTCTCTCTCTCTCTCTCTCTCTCTCTCTCTCTCTCTCTCTCTCTCTCTCTCTCTCTCTCTCTCTCTCTCTCTATTTGCTCACTGTATTTAATCAGACTTTGCTTTTGATGCTGGAAGTGCTGCTTTGTTAATTCCTTAACAAATGTTCACACCATCTTACTCCTCAGGCACTGCGTCACCTTGACAACCTTGAGGTCATCAACTTTGGGGACTGTTTGTTGAAAACGGCTGGTGCTAAAGAAATTGCCAATTCTTTGAAAGATGGTCATAATGCACTGAAGGCAAGTGTACCTCTGTCAGTTGCTTTGTGCTTTGGTCTTCCTACGTGAGAAAAAAATGTCACAGTTTCGGCCGAAAGGCATAGCATCGATTGCGATAACAAATTAGTAGACAGCTATATAAAGTAAGGATAGTAGTTTTATCATCTGTATAAACATGTAAACATTCACTTACTAAATTATCAAGCATGGTGCCAGGTGTGCGCAGGCATGCACAAGCTTCAACGCAAACTAAGCTACGAGAACACAGTGCACACAAAGCTATCAGCACTCGGCGCACTCTGTACCCATCGCAGATCGTCGTCAAGATAGGACCCGTGCATCCGTGCCATACGGAGCTGCCGCTTGAGTAGAATGCCCCTTTTCCCGGTGCTTTGCATGCGGCGGAAGATGGCGCGCTTCCTCCCCGTTTTTCTCCCTTGTGCGAGCGAGATGGGGCCGCCATCGTCGGCTCGCTCGCGTAAGCTTTCACTCGCACATACAGCATACGGCAAGCGGCGACAATGTTATCACCCTTGGACTTTATAGGGAACATCACAGCAACGACAATGGCAGGAATGCGCCTGCAGGGTCTGTATAATTTCTCTCTAAATAAAGAAATCCTCTAATAAAGCTTAGCACTTCCATAAACACCATACTCGGAAGGTAAATGTTGTTTTTAGGCAATAATTAAAGGATCAAGTCATACCTATGTATTATAGGTGTCTTGTCAGCACCTTGTGGTGAAGTGATGAATTTATTAATAAGCATAATAAGGCTCCTTTGGGGACATAAAGAATTACATTTCATTCTTGCTTATTTCGGCTGCTTGCTTGCTTTTGATTGCAGTGTAATGTTTCTCTATTTGTAAACAATTTACAAAACCCAAGGAAGGACTGCCACAATTCACTGCTTTGTGGGGAGCTTGTGTGGATGTGTCAAAGTGGCACCTTTTTGTTAAAGGGGCTGGGAGACACTTTATGAAAATAGTAAGAAAACATTGCCGATCTGTACAAAAAAGCTCCTGTGAACATGTGAGCGAAATATCACTGCACTGCATGCAGAAGGGAATTTGCAATTTTATGTCGAAAATAGCAACAAATTGCTTGCTCTCGTTTCCGCAATGTCATCATGCACTGTCATCGTAAACAGCTGAATCCGCCAATAGCTATTGACTGATTGGGTGATTGCAAGAACATTCTCAGCAATGAAGTTAAATAAATGAAACATGTACAGTCAGATCTCAATATAACGAACCTCAATTTAACATATAGTAATTATGATTGTAACAAGCTATTTTCATTTTCCGATATTAGTTCCGTTGAAAACTGTGTATACTTTATCATGGTGTGACAGAAGTAATCTTGTGACATGGTCTCAATTTAGCTATGTTTTCGGCTATTTCAAGCATGTATATGGAGCCTGTATGTTTGGTAAGTCTAGCAAAAACTATAAAGTGCCAGCCGAAGCAAAATTTGTTCGCAAGCGTCCATCCACACGAAAAGTTCGAGCAGCAAAAATGTCGTCAGAGTGCGCACACCGCGACATGGTATGCAAGAAACGCTGCTATCGGAGATACATGGTGCAGGAAACACTAAGGACAGGAGACTCTCATTTACCTGCCCTCGCCCCTCTACCCTTGCCGTGGCTGCACATGGCTGCCCATATGCGGGACATGCACTGTATTTTGTAGGTAACGTGCAGCAAGTGTAAAGGCTCAGCCAAGATGGTTGATGCCTTGATGCGCATTGTGTTCTCACACATCTAGTGTTGCTTGTCGCGTAGTCTCAAATTTCTGAGACATGGTGCAAGGCATTCGCTTGCATTGTGACAGCGTGTGTTCATGGTCATCGAGTGAGATCTGTTGAAACTATGACCCTTGCTTTGTGTAGTAGTCTTTCTGCTATCGCCATAGATGCTCCACCTTTCTGACGAAACCGCAGCATTTATTTTTTTCCTCAGGATAAATATCCGTACCTTTTTACTCTTTAGTTTTTAATTTGTGGGCGCCATCTGATGACAGCTGCGAAAGCACGTTCAGCCATGGTGTGCAAGATGAGATTTACAGTGTCATGTTACACAGCCCGTGTAAGTCTCAGATGCCAGTAGCCATGCCAATGCATTGCTCTCGGTGTGATCTGCACCATACGTTTTGGTGCTTATAACTGCGCTATTATGGCCCTACCTTTTTGCTGTTGGGGGCGGGCTCCACCACTAAAAAAGCTGGCGCCACCGCCGGCGTGACGTGGCATGAGGGATCACGTGGACACAGCGGCAGTAGAGGCTGCTTCGGAAGCGCCGAAGCCGTTTAGCCCATGCAGCAGTTGGTTATGCTTAGTGCATTGCAGGAACAGGTATATTTGGTTGATAATTATGCCCCTTTTTGGCCTCTTCCCCCATTTTACCATCGAATTCTATCTGAAGTTCTTTTTTCTCCACGTCCTTGGAGTCTTCTTGGTCAAAGCTGTAGGTGGTACTTTGATAATATTGCCAGCATTGCGACCTCGGAGGTGGACAGAGTTGATTAAGTGGCGACCTGATGTTTCAGGAAGTGAATCTGGGCAACAATGAAGTGGCACTGGATGGGGGCCTTGCAATTGTTGAAGCTCTCAAAGGAAAGCCAGATTTGGAATCACTTGAACTTGACGGTATGTTACTTGAGGCCAGCAATGCATTGCATGTATGGACGTGTTTCAATTTGGGTATCTGTTAACAGTGAGTTTTCAGTCAGGGCACCCTTGAGTTCATAGATTTGATTTCAGTGTTCCTGTGTATTGTTCCCTATATAGTTCTTCGTTTCACACATAACCTGCCACTCTAATGAGAGCTTACACAATACTTCTTGCTTCTCTTGCTTGCCTCTTCAGATATGAGCATGTTGCACTTCTATTGAATGATAGTTTCAGAGCTTAGTTTCGTAATAAACACTTCAATAGGTATCTTTACGGGGCTGTAAATATATAAAATTGCAATTAAGAGTCGAGCAGCCTTGTTGAATATTTGCATGGTTCGAGTATTCAGTAGTCGAATATATAGAATACAAGGTAAGAGTTGAGAACTCTGCAAAGGCACTTGTAATCTGTTATTATTCCACTCTCAGTGAGAAATACTGAGCGAGTACTAAGAGGCAACGGTTTCAGGTGTAATTTGCAAAGCTAACTCGCCGTGGTAGCGTAGTGGCTAAGGCATTGCACAGCTGAGCTCAAATTCGTGGATTCGAATTGGACCACACTTCCATGACGAAATGCAAAAATGCTTGTGTACTTAAATTCAGGCTCATTTTAAAAAAGCCCAGGTGATTCAAATTAATCCCGAGCCCCCACTACTCTGACTTTTAATTGGATCATTATATTGACATGTAAACTCAGAGGTTAATTAATTAAATTATTATTATGCAGAGATGCCTTATTTTACTTGCAAGAGCTTATGCCTGCCTAGTCAATCCTTCATTCTTATGGTGGCTGGAAATTTGTTACATCAGTATTCCAATGTGTAATATTTTGTTGCCTTGGTGGTATTCACTATGCCTACACTGAAATGACGTCTTTTTCTTCTTTTTTTTTCCAAAGCTAGTATTAGATTATGGATTCATTGTACAATGAATGAGTTCATGTCTTATATCGTGATTACGGGGTAGACAGCCACTTAAAAAAAAAGGCAGACCAAGATTTTAGTGTTGGCTGTGAAACTTTCATTCCAGGGTTGTATTTTGTTCGTCTGATGTCAATATTTAAACAGTTACTTCACTGTGCCCAAGTGATCTAAATTGTAATTGCTGACATTTGGCGAAAACCACATGTAGCTAATGGTGGAGGTGATGATAGTTGCCTGGTTATTATTTAAACAGCCAGAGAAATTCCCAATGATCAACAAGTCTTGAAAGTGCTGCATTGGGAGCTCCAGAGCTTTAGATCAATGTGAGAAAACTGTAAAAGCTAGTAGGTTGAAACTGCTGTGATTAAGTACGGTAGTTCCTCTAGTTGGAGGGGTTCTCATACTCGGTTGCAAAAACCCCCGGGGATTCAGTGAGCAGCATTTTGCGGCTCCGTAAGTGGCAAATATGAAGCCGACCCATTCCGCTTTTCCCGGTTCATTCCGCAATTTCTTGATTTAGAGAACAAAGCTTTGGATTTTCGATTTAATGAAGCCACTGCATGCTACATCTGCCCTTCGGTAGTCACTGCAAGACAGACCCACCCAAAAGCAGTGCACAAGACTTATCGCTGTGCAATTTGCAGGCCCACAGTATCTGCACTGAACGCTTTTCATACAGCACACTAGTGAAAGCACTTTGTAGCACGGGAGCAGAAACAGACTCTAAAGTTCTGCAAGCTGAAAGCACACCTCTGAATCTAGCAGCATCTGCCTGGTCGCCTCTTGTTGCTGACAGACAACAATCAGCTGTTCAAATAATGGATTGTTAAGTACATGCGGGGCGCATTCGCATGTGATTTTTGGTACAGGCATATTGGTGCTGGCCCAGTGCAGGTTTTATATCGACTGGTTTGGTTCTTCACTCTGTCCCTTTCTGCTTTATTCGGAATAAACATTCATGAAAGGCACTTTGCCGGTGGCATAGCACGGCTGAATGGCTCATGTTTTTAGGCTTAGTGTTGCGATATGTATATCCAAGACCATTCTTCAGCACAAGTGACTTGCGACACTTGTGTGCAAGAATAACTTTCTTGTGTACAACACTTCATTTGCATCAGGATGATGTTCTTAAGACCAGCGATGGTGAGCTCATGCTTAGAGCAAGGGACGAATGGTAGGTGGTGGTGCATTCAGGTGTGTGGAGCAGTGCTGGAGGAGAATGTTACATGTGTTGATGTACCACTATGGTCGTGAGTTCTCCGGTTAAAAAGGTATGGCCTTTGAGAACGAAAGTCGCACACCAAACCATCAATGCAGGTGGCCGAAAGCTCATGTGGCAGCAGGGTGCTACTGTGGTTGTTCTTGTTTCATTCATGTGGCCCTAATACCTGATGCACAGATTTCTGGTCAAATCATTTTTAAACATGTTCGTGTACAACATAGTAGCCAACAGGACAGTTATGAGAGCATGTAGAATTATTTTTCACTTTTAAAACACAGAAACCTCAGTTTCACAAAACAAAAAGATCACCTAATGCAGTTTATAATTGCTAGTACATCATCACGCAGGCTCCAACTCTGTGCGGCACAAAGCCACAGACTGATTACCTTATTAAAATGACACAGTATTCTGTGCGCTTTTGTTCTGGTTTCTATATTGCACATACAGTCGAACCCACTTATAACAATATTCAAGTGCCACGAAAATTCTATTGTTATAACCGGGTTGCATGAAAAAAATTTTTAAAAAAGGGATGGCAGAGCAGATATGAGAAAACTAATATAGGCAGGGAGGCCAGTGCCCCTCCCCGCCACCTTCCTCCGCCCGGCTGCAGATTGTGTTCACTCGTTTAACTGCTTCCTGGGCACTCCCATCGTGTGTAACACGCCGCGACTGTCAGCATTAAAGAATGGCACTGCTATAACAACTGCAAAGAAGTGTCATGTGTGGCAAGTGATATTCAAGCACCGCCGAGGCATCACATTGGTGGCCCCAAAAGGGGCCTTTTAAATATTGCGAGGAGGCTGCCACGGCAGCCCCTGTCAGCTTGAGAAATCCAGAAGAAACGCTGAGGAGAGATCGCCACAAGCACCTCACCACGTACTTCTCATTGGCTTGCACAAGAAAAGTCTATGTCCGTCAGCCTTTCTTGCTTTACGTGAAACTTGCCGACATCCTTCTTCAAGGCATCCAAATGCTCCACGTAGCGCAGCGGAAGGTTCCTCGTGAAAATCAAGCCCTGGAGGTGAGGGACTGAGTCATGCCGGGCCTCCTGTGAGGACAACGTTGAGGCAGCCTTCCCTACCGCGTCATCGCTGTCGCTATCCAATACAAGCATGTTCGCGATGATTGTCTCATCAGTTAGAGGCACTTAGTTTCCAAATCTATAGCCGTGCGCTTTCTTTTCACTGGCAACATCGTGCATTGCCAATAATCAGCGGGCTGATCAGCCATCTTCCGTTTCCGCGGCGAGTCAAGCGAATGAAGTTGGGAAACCGCGTGGCCATGAACGACTTCGACACAGCCAACAAAAACGAACGCGAGCGATTAAGCTGTTCACAGGACTGAATGAAAAGCTGGAGGAGCCATGAAGCAACATGTCAGCAATCTGCTTGCGGCGTAGTTGTCGCGGTCCATTTGTGTTTCGGAGGGTGGGGCGGTGTGGAGCTATGGGCACAGCCCATTCGTGTTTGGAGGGGTGGAAGGGTGACAGGAGAGAGCTGCGCTGCGATGGCTAGAAAATAAGCACGCAGCGGCTGTTGGAGCAGCGGCCCTTTGTGCAGCGGCTCGAATTTCTCGTTTTCTTTTTTTCTGTTCAAGTATTTGTCATTTCACTACCTTTTGGCTCGGGACACCCAGCGGCCAGACTTCATCATTATAACCGATAATGCGACATCGGGGCATTGTAGTAACCAGGTTATTTCACCATCGAAAACATTCAAAAGTCGACAGTGCAGCAGCTTCTCAATGTTATAATCGATATATTGTTAAAACTAGTATCAATATAAGTGGGTTCAACTGTACTGTGTTTAGCCATTCAGTTCATTCATTGTGACATCCATTGCGAGCCCATAAATAAACACATCGGTACAGAAATGGAAGGGAGCACTGAAAAGGCTTATGGATTTACCGAAAGACAGAAATGTTTGGGAACCCCTGTTCCAGTTGCTCATAAAGGTGTCAAAAACATTTCTCTGCTTTCAGCTGAGCAAAATAGTGTGTTACAGCTTGGAATAGCAGAGGAGGAGTACAAGTCTGTTGTTGTAGGTAGCATTTGACGAAAAAAAAAGTAATGGTTGAATGAGGCATGTGTATTAATTGAAGCTAGCCCTTGAAATTTGCTTTGTGTATGTTTGTGTGTGTCTGTGTGTGGTGTGTGTGTAAGCATGCATGTGCTCTGTCTTCTTTCTTCTTTTTATCTTTCGCGCACATCATCTTAGCTAGCGTGCCAGATAATCTCTCCAGCGCTGGTGAAGTCTTTCTATTCTTTCTTCATTTGGTTACTGCTCCATAACTGCAGCTTTTTCAGTGCCATAGCTTCTTACATGCTGATGACGAGTTCACTTGTCATTGTGTTACCTCATAATTTTGTCACAATAATAAGTAATACACATATTTTCCTATTTTTCTCGGCAAGAGCAGTAAAAGCACTATAGGCATTCCTCATATGTTTTTTTTTTAAAGGAAAAATTGGCAAACTAAATGCAGTTTTTTTTTTTTTCACAAGATCCATACGTTTCATCTACATTTTTAAACTTCTCATGGCAGTTAAGGGGTTAAAAGCAACATTTGAGACTATTTAGAGCATGAAAACTGTTGCTGCAATCTATAGTGTAAATGCTTGCAAAAGCCATGTGTGTGTGTGGCGTTTTAGCACTGCACCAACTTAGGACATATCAAACAGACCAGCTAAATCTCTTTCTTGTTTCCATTTCACAGGTAATAAGTTTGGCCCTGAAGGAGTGAACATGCTGGAGGCAATAATGGAAGCAGTGGGCAAGATCGAGGCACTTTGTGCTTTCAGGTGACTCCTTGCTGAAGCTTGTTGTGCAATTCCCACTATAACTGTGTCTTAGTGCCCTAAATCGATACCTGGTTAAGATTCAATTACTGTATTTATTTTCGTATGAAATACAGTAAAACCAAGTATCTTGAGAAACGACATTAGAATAGACAAACTGGGAAAACGTACAATCTGAATTCATGAAAACAATTTGGCAGACTCGACTGTAGTTGGCATTTACATAATGTGAAGCATTGCACAAATTGTTGCAGCATGAGACGTCGATGTGTGCTGAGCTCTTGGGGCCTGGGCGGCCTGTACATTGTTGTTGCGGCTTCGGCAAGCTTACAACAAGCTTACGGCAAGCTCCTCGAATTCAGCCTAGGTCAGCAGCTTCACATTATTTTAAGATGGTGACCGCTAACCGAAACAAAATTAAGCTGGTGTGCAATGCCGCAATATGATGCCTCCAGAGCAAAACATGACGCTCACTGCAGCAGGAAACAGCAGCGCCTTTGAGTTATAGACTACTATAAAAACATGCACTGTGCTTCCAATAGCACTAACGCCACTCGTGCTGTTACAGAAATAGGGGAAGGTGCTTATAGATAGATATGAATGTGAGGTGCGACAACCCGCGAGGAGATTTGCCTGTAACTGAGTACGTGCCGGCAATTTCTCATGACATGGGCTGGTGAGTACTGCAGGGAATCTGCTCCGGCGGACGGCTATTCTCAATTGCATGTGCCTCACGCCTTTTCTTGTTCAGATTGGATCTAGCGGCTGGAAAAAATTTACAATCACAGTTTGGTAATGTACGGAATGTTGGCGCAGAAAGATTGTATTTTCCTGGCACATAACTACAGGTAAAAAAGTAAGCGTAACTGTACTGGGTCATTTTTTTTGGGTTCTTGATCGTGAACATTGATGCCGGTAAATCATGTGAAACAAGATCGCATCAGCAAAATTCTACTGTGCTATAAGGAGGCAAGTCTGAATTTTCAGGCCTACTTATTTTGTGAGGTGTAAGCATGAAAACTTGGCAGAGGGGTATGCAGTGGGTATGCAGTATGCAGTTTAACATTTTTCATCAAATAATGCGTAGTATAAGCCGTGTCAAGGAACAGCTCATAACAAAAAATTTTTATCTGAATCACAAAAGAAAAGGGCAACAAAGAGCTTTGGGCGCTATGCAAATGGTTGTGGTGCAAAGCCAACATTAAATCTCACCTCACTGGTAACCATTGTCCTAGTGCCACTATCACCTCTGCTATCTGAAGTGATAACAGAATCTATAGATGGCAAGATCTTCTCGCTGTTTCATTTGTAACTGCACGCTGTGTGACTTTGTCTTTTCTTTTTTTTCTCAGTGAACATGATATAGTTTTTATTGTGCTCACCATGGGAGGCTTAGTCCCATTAGTTGCTCAGAGAGAATGAAAATGTTGCTCATTTGATTGATTGATCAGGTTCAATGACCCAAAGCTACACCTGGGCTATTGGATATGCCGCAGTAGAGGACTCGGACTGATTTTCACCTTGAACCTGCGGTTCCTTTATGGCCGTTTTTGTGAAACAGCTCTATCGACATGCCGTCAGCATGGCTCCACTGGGAATTCAGTCACCCTAGTGCTCTGACCATTGTGGCATTCATTTTGGTGAGAAACACCAACTGGGATTACCTTCGTTTAATGAAAAGGTCTCAAAGAGACAGCCCACAAGTTGCATGTGGCTTGTTACGTTCCTGCTTGTGACAAGCACAGTTCATGATAGAAAGAAGATAGGGTACTCTCACAGTAGGGAAGCGTTTCTCACCACATAACTGTGTGATTCTAGATAATTCATAGTGTAAAAACACGTGACAGAAGCCTGTCTGGTTGGGCAAGTCACAAACTGACACCATAAACTTCAGTAATGACAAAAAAAAGGTTAAAACAACCCAACATTTCGTGACCAGCTTGGCCCCTCCTTCAGGCGTTACTACATCAAGTGATCGCACCTTTTTTACTCTTTCCCGACCATGGGGAAAATAGGTCTTCTTGTAGGTTACACCAGATTTATTTTTCTGAATGGACTACTGCACTCAATATTCTATATAATAAACAAAAAGCAGAATAAATGCACTTTTAATCCATAAAAGCTTTGTTAGCAAGATTTATGTCCTAAAAAAAAAGATATAAATTTCCATAATCAAGATTGTGTGATAAAATTAAGCAAAGTTTGTAAAGGCACGCTTGTATCTACCAAGAAAAAGATTTAACAAATATGAGATATGCAAAATATGAGTGTTGATCCAGAAATAAGGTTCTCATAAATTTTAGAAATAGACAATATTGTTTATTCTCATAGAAATTTATATAATTGAAAAGATGAAACTTTGCTCTATTTTCTACATAATCACCATCTTTTTCTACGCATTTTTGTAGACGGTGCTCCAACTTCTGTATCCCAATGCCGTAGAACTTCGTTGCCAACCTGTGGAGGAAGCATTTCACCTAATATTTGACTGCATCGTCACTCCGGAAGCATTGGCCACTCAAATGTTCCTTTAACTTGGGGAACAAGTGATAATCACTAGGCGCGAGATCGGGACTGTACGGTGGGTGGGGCATGACGGGTTTGACGGGAGACGTGAGGCCAGGCATTGTCATGAAGCAGCGTTACACCGGCTGGCAGTCGTCCTCGCCGGCGGTTCTGGATAGCTCGCCGCAGTTTTCTTAGTGTCGCACAATAACTGTCTGAGTCGATTGTTGTCCCACGTTCCACTAAATCGATCAGCAGTATCCCCTTACGATCCCAAAAAACACTGGCCTACACTTTGCCAGCAGAAGGAGTTTGAACTTATTTGTGACTGGTGACTCTGGATGGCATCACTGTTTGGATATTTGTTTCATTTCGGGAATGAAATTAACACCTACGTTTCGTCTCCCGTAACAATGGAGTCCAACAATCCTTCCTTATCTTCTTGACTCTCTTGAAGAAAACTGGCGAGCACAGTCAAGGCGTTTCTCCTTGTGGTCTGATGTCAGTAGCCGCGGTACCCATCGAGCACAACATTTGTGATACCCAAATTTTTCAGTAGAAGCTATTTCTACTCTACCGTAAGAACTCCCAGGAATCTGAGAAACAAGTTCAGGAACGGTGATCGTCCTGTTTTGAAGCACTTCTTGTTGGATCATCTTGATAACCGCCTCCAAAACTGATGGTCTTCCACTCCGTTCTTCATCGTGGACTTCCTTCCGACTGGCACTAAACTCCCTGCACCACTTTCGGACATGTTGAATGGACATACACTTGTTGCTATACACCTCTGTAAACTGACAATGAATATCCATGAGTGGAGTCCCTTTGGCGCGCAAAAAGCGAATTAGGGAATGAATCTCGCACTTGGCGGGATCAACAATGGGAACCTCCATATCGGACGGCTGCTGAGCCAAGAATGAGCGGCGAAGCAAAGCGCGGCTGGGCGGAATCGAGAATGGGGGAACAGCCACACGCAGCAGTGTTGCCGGATTTCGCCTCGCACCGTCCCGTGTGGCTGGAGCTCTTTAGGAATCTTATTTCTGGATCAACCCCTGTATTTCGCCGTCGAATAACAGGGACTATCTCCAAAGAAATCAAAATTTTGCATTGAACAGGTATTCCACTACAAAATTTTAACTGCAAGCACTACTGTTGGGCGTGCCGGGCTGCAGCCGTCGATGTTCTGGGCTGATTCGTGTCGTCGTCGTCGCTCAAAAGAGTCAAAGTCCAACGAAAAGGCAGCATCCTCAGACTTGCTGCTGCTCCATGCTTCAATAAAACCAACCACAGACGCAGTGGAATTGAAGCATGCGCGCCACTCGTGGAGGTGGCCATTTTTGCTTTCTACTTTGACAATCGCAAAACTTGGGAGCGCGTTCAAAAATTGCCACCTGGCCGAAAAAAAGCAAATTGCTTATAAATCAAAAAGATAGTTCTCCTTCAGGTCCAACAGCACAGTGTGTCAGTGAGCGGCGCGGAAGGTCTCGAAAGCAGTGTTTCAAGCTATTGATAGCAGGCTAATAATGCCCAGTAGGCACGGTAGGGAAAGAGTTAAATTGCTGGCAATTTTTCACACTCATGCAGCTGGCTGTACTTGCTTCACTTAGCTTGGCAAAGGCCACTGTAATATACACTGGGCGAAACTCCCACCTAATGGTTGATGTTTCCGAGAGGCGCCTGAATGTACCACGATTCCACAACAATCCCCTGCAGGAGTTACCTCAGTGCCCACAATTTGGGAATCGTCAAACGAGATACAATCCCCCTAATGTAAGAGGCATCAAAACAGCTTACTTCTCGGAGGTCAAGAACTTTCCTGAAAGACTGAGGCAACGCAAGAATGACGTGAAGTTTATGGGGGTCCTAATGTCTTACAGGAGTACCGACCACTGTGAGTTCAAGTTTAATGAGCCACAGGGCCGTGTCAGCCGTTGCCTAGCACGTGCGCTCAGGCGGTAAATGGGCTTCCGAGTGCTACGCACGCAAGAGAAACAGTGTTGCCCTGAATTGTCGGAAGCAGTTTATTGTCTCTGGCAGCACCCAACACTACACAAATGCCTGGTCCCGGGGTTCGCGGGAAGCAAAGAGCTCCCATGCCAAGAGCACATTGCTGTGAGTGCATAGGCTCCCGCGACACTCTGCTGGGAAAGGTCCCCACAGCTATGGTGCTTGCTCTCGCGATAAGCAATGGGCCTACTCGCAAGAGCTTGGGCAATCTCCTTCAGCTTGGGCCTCCTATAAGTGTGGCTCAGTGCAATTTGACCACGCACGAGCACTAGGCACCAACCACTCTTCAGCATAGCACCCGGAAAATATCAACACAAAGTACACGCTCGCTGTACAGGAAGAGGCACCGTACACGAGCTCAAGTCTCAGACACAAAGGGGTCAGCGGACGAGAGGAGAGCTTGTACGTACCCAGTACTGTTCACGGAGAGAAGACCTGTGCTCCCACCACAGGCAACCGCCAGCAGCTGCTCCGCGATGCAAGCGCCCCCACCGAAAACCATCGCAAATGGAGCGCCACCGACGACAACCGTCGCAAGCGGAAGTGGGGAGAGGCGCAGGGATGACAGAAGAGGTGAATGCTTGTGCATAGGCACCGAGGCATACCTCAATCCCCAAAGTTTGACTGCCAGTGGAGTGCACTTGCTAAAATGGCCGGGTGCACAACCTTCGTATCTCCTTTGATGATTTGCATACCGTCACACTTTGGCACTACATAGTACAGTTTCAACATAATTATTGTTTACTCCTCGTGCTCCTTTGGCATATCTCTTGCAATTGTGGTGCTGCAGTGATTCTTTGCACTGGTACAGCATGAAGTTCATGCACAATGCTCAGAAATTCTAGGGAAGTACATCACATTGTGAATCTCAGGTGTCCCTAGCTCCAATATTTTTAGACAGAAATGCAAGCTTTACAAGTTGCCTTCAGAAATTTCCCAAGTGTCAGGTGCCTCTTGGCAGGTGCACAAAAAGTATGTGTGCGCCCTAATGTCCACCATGAAACTAGGAACACTTGTCTTGTGGTCAGTCTGTGATTATACCATATTTGCACGAATATGACATATTCTTCTTTTTTTTTTTGAAATTTTGAGCCTCAAAGTGCACCTCCATTATAGTTGAGTTCATGGCATGTATAATTGTAATTCATTTTTTTTTTCTTTTTTGCTGAAGCCAAAAGTCACCTCTCGCATTATATTTGTAGTCGCATCCCTTATGTGCAATTAGGGTGGTAGTCAATCCATATGAGAAGATGTGAATCTTAAAAGGGATACTAAAGAGAAAAATTAGCTGAGCTGCACTTGTAGGTTGCCCTCCTACAATTCCAAGATTGCCACTCTTTCCATGAGAAGAGGCTTGATGAGCCAGCAAAGTCACACAAACAAAGTGCACCATCATGAACTTCCCACGTCAGCTTGTCATCACATCATGAACTTTGACAGCATTTGCTCAGAACTAATTAATCTTTAGTTCGTAAGTATGAACTATTTACTGTATTCTAAAAGAGCCAAAGACAAAACTTGGCTTGTTTCAAGGACATTCACTGAGCCACAGCAGCCCAACATACAAAAAGACACTTTAAGTTTTGTGACTTCACACTGACGCACCAGAGTTGAAGTTATGGCAGGAAATGTTAAAAATTTGAATTTGCCTTCATTTGTTCTTGTTATATTCAGCTTACTACTGCAAAATTAACGAAAACAGTTTCAAATGAATGTTTTTTTCAGTCTGGACTGATTTAATTTTTACCTTTAATGTCCCTCTGGAACCACAAGTTTTAGAAGCCTAGCATTACATTGTGCAATCCCCTTGGTGCCACCATGCCCTCATTCATGTGCTTGTAGGCAGTTAATGGTTTTTAAAAGAAAGCCTTCCTAGAAAACAAATTGTGATGTCCTGTGAATGAAACCTAATGCCCACATATGTGTCTATTTCTGATAAATAGTGATGATGAAGGCGTTGATGAGGAGGAAGAAGAGGACGAAGAGGAAGCCCAAGAAGATGAGGGTGACAGCACTGTAAAAGGCAGATCAGAGAAGGAGTACATCGAGGCAAGCTGCAGCGCAGAGGTAAGGATAGAACATCAGCAGTTGTAAAAACAACTAGCAGTCATAAGGGCACTTGCTATTTTTTAAGCAGAGGCTTTTAATCTGATTTAAGCAAGTGTTAAGCTGCTATTCAAAAGACGCGAGGCCTAGCAAAGGCTCAACAGAGGCTTGATACCACATAAGTGGAGTTGTGACAATGAAGCTCAGATTCATGACTTGTTAAGCTGAAACATCTACTTGCCTAAATATTGCAGCATGTTTATTGAAACCCCACTCATTTGCTGCTTGTTTATTGTAGTTCTCAAGATAGTTCCACAAGCCCTAGCAGCATTTGGTGTGGCCTTTCTTGATGACCGTGACCCAGAGTCTTGCAAAGGCTATTCTTGTGGATAAACATTGCATTAATGATTAAGAGATTTTAAATTGTTTGTATCTCAGTACTTTACCTTAAAGATTGAATGCATTTTACCTTGGTATGCACTTGTGGTGGTGAACAAGCATGTACAGAATTTTTTGTTGGTTTCGTACCAGCTCCTTCAGGCATCAGTTCCTGCATTCAATTTTACATATTCTGAGGCAGTTGATTGTTGTTGCAAAGATCCATGATTGAAACAGGTGGTTGAAATAGCTATTTCTTCAAATGAATAAACTGTTGCGCCTGCCAATGACTTCTCCTTAAGTCTACATTCAACTTTTCTTGAGAAACTCGCTTTGTCTCAGGGCCTAGACTTTCAAGAGCAAGCATGCTTGTTTGAAAGTTCTTGGTCTTGTTGGCGCTCTTTGGCCATATCTGGCCCTTGCGCCACTAAACCACACACATCATCATCATCAAGGACAATGTCAAAGTAAACTTGCTGTCTCACCACACATGTACCTGTGTAGAAAGGTCTTGTTCAATACAGGAGTGCATGGAACCATAGCAATTTTAATGCAGTAGAACACAGCTTAAACTTTCACTGCAGTTCATTATTTGCTGGAGATAAAAAAGAAAGTTAAAACGCACTATTAAGCTGGAGGAAACAGTTGAAAGTTTGAATACCATGTTATGTGGGCAGGGTCAATTAACTGTCATAGGCATTCAGCTCTATAGTGATACATAACACCATTATTCTTGGAGTCATTGCCACATGTGAGTATGATATGCATGGTGACAGGCCATAGAAACCTCTTGAAATTTTCTATCTGAGCAACGCTGAAAATGCTGCCCCTAGGAATAAATATAATATTGAAACTATTTTGCAACGAACAGCATTGGTTATTTACCGAGTTGAAAAAGTAACCATAAGCCACTGTTAATCTAAGTCGGCGCACTAGACGAAAACAGTGGCGCTCCAATAAATTACTGAAATGGCACCTATCACATTGTTGTCTAAACACAAAAGATGCTGCGTTTAGCTGAGCGCTATGAATTCATTCATTAATGTGCTTTGTTAATACAGTACGAGCTCAATAAACGGAAATCCCTTGAACGGAATTGTCACTTAAACAAAACATCAGCCTTATGGTTGGTTGGTTTTACATTATAGCAATGAAAACAGGTGTTCGTTAGGTGGAACCATTCCAATTCCAGGTAAATGGAACTAAAGATAGCTGAAGATGAGACTGAGTGGCCACTCAGTTGCATCGCCACAGGTGTCACTTCGCCTTCCCTTTTTGGGTTTTATCGCCAGTTTTCTACGTTTTGCCAGGGTGGCCTTTGCTGGCTTTTGTTGGTGCTGTGGTTAATGTAGCTCGACTGTGGTCATGGCGTGCAGTGTTTTTTTTTTTTTTTTTTTGTGTGTGTGTGTGTTGGCAATGTTGGTGAGCTGCGAGTTTGCTGAGCATTTGTGATGGCGGCACAGAAACACATGCCCAATGCGCTCAAGCTAGAAACGAAGATCAAACGTATTGATGATTTTGAGAGGTGTTGCTGCTTCATTAAAATGCTTTTGCAGGTGACTCTTCTTTTTTTATTATTATTATTATGGTTTGTGTTACAAGCTCTCAGTCAGTGGCTTATCTGCTGTGGGCAATAAAGTATCTGCCCCTTTCAAAAACAACCCTCGTTCCACAACGTGAACCTATATTTCGCATGAGCGTACTTTCTTTTATTTCTGCCGTCATTGTTTATCTAATTGATCTCTCATTGTTTATCTAATTGTTTAACTTATTTGATTACGTGCCTGTCCAAGCGCCGAGTTATGTCAAGCGGTGCAGGTATCCACATAGTGCCATGCTACCTGTGCGAGTTGGCACCAAGCCAGCTGTGCTGATGGTGTCATGCAGCTCGCCTATCTTATCATCCGCCGTGACAGCTGCGTCGCTGACCTTATTCTTGGCTCTGTGCCAACTTTTATCGGCAAGCTACATACACCCACATCACGAATCTTAAAGTGGGGCCACATGCGCTCATGCATAAGAGAGCACATTGTGTATGCTTGAGCTCAGTCTCTGGGTAAATGGAACTTCTGATAAACATAATTCTTTTACCTGGTCCCTTGAGGTTCTGTTTACCAAGTCCACTGTAATATGCAGTTTCAAATGATGTAAAATGCTCTTAAACATGGTCAATGGGAATGATAGCATGCATTCTGTAGGATATAGTTAAAGAAGTAAAGGATTGACATTGATTTGAATGCTGAAGTACACCTGTATAACAGTGCATGTTAACAAATGGAACTTAAACCTAACTAAACTTAATCATTGAGCACTAAATGCATGATTTGTGCTTGTCATAAACAGGCATAAAACACGTGGTTGTTTTATTACAGGAGTTCCTGTCATCTCCAACAGCAGCCAAGCTGGCCCAACTTGGCAGTCAACGTTCACAGCATTTGCTTCGAGAGGTGGAAGCATCTGCAAGTGGCGCGGACCTTATACGAGGCTATGTAACTGCATTTATGAAGGCAAGTAGTCCCACTACTGACTGCACCATTACCTGTACTGAATCAAAGTTGTCAAATTTTAGTGGTGCAGATAACCTTTTACTGTGGAACCCCCGGTTATATGTCCCCCGATTTCACAACGGCCCGGCTTTAAGACGGATTATTGCAGTCCCAGCGAACTCCCCATAGAGACAATGCATTAAAATAACCTTGATTATATGACACGAGATTATGCATGTTCTGTCTCGTACAGCGGCCCATGTGAAACTGCGAATCGAACTGCAACTGCATCAGAAGTGCCGCCAGCTTCTGGCAGCTCACTCACGGTGCCGTCCCCTCCGTCAGGAAGGGGAGAATGCCCCTGCACATGCGGAAAGCTCCGACTGTCCGGGCTTGCTCCTAATCTCCTTTTTTCTTCCTTCGCATTTGCTGCCCTTTTATCATTTGTTTCCGTTCTCTGTCTTCTCGGCGCCCAAGCACCGCCTGCCTTCATCCCTTAGTTGCCATCTCATTGCACTTCCTCTCTCTCAGCGTTTTCTCTCAGCAGCGCCTGCTCCCAACACTGTATCCATTTGCGTATATGGCCGGCAGCATTTTTGATGCTGTGCCAAGCTCGCTATTTTCATACAGTGCCAAAAACGCTGTCAGCTGCATACTATCTCCAAAAGTGTGTATGGAAAGCGCAGAAGCGTGCACGAAGATCAAGCCGATTAGCCACCAGAAGGCATGCAGATGCAGATCCTATCTGATATGCATGTTCACACACACACTTACAAGCTTTGTTCACGCACGAGCACAAGACTTGTCACGCGTCTGTCATTGGGTTTCCAGTTTTGCGCGGGTCGTCGTATCATGCCCACACTGCTGGCTGCCACATCGGATGAAGATGACGCCACGATGCTGCCACTCTTGTGTCTCTGTTCGCGGATATGCTGCGTAGCATTGACAACATTCAGAGCATTGTCTATGCAGGTACCACAGACATAGGCGACCTCCTTGCAGACGTTGCTGCGCTTGAAAGACAGCTGTTGCTGCGTTACTCAAAGAAAGTCTAAGAAATTAACTGTTTTTTTAAGTCCATAAATGAAGAAAGAATGTCTTAGCATGCTGACAGGCGTGGATCGCAGGACATGGTTTGCTTAATCTCTACAAAAAAGTGTGCACCTGCAATGCAGTATTCTTTTCATGTTTACTTTTTGGAAGTTTTGGTTTTTGAGTCCTGCAAGGTATTAGCCTGTAGCTCAAATTGAAAATCCTCGCTACTCTAACCCTCGCAGAAAGCAGATGCCTATTGGTTCGAGTGCTTCCGCAGCAGGAGTTTCTTCGAGTAGATATGAGCTTTGCTGCCAGATTGCCAGGTCATCTGCTTGCTTGAGACAGCGATCCTAAGGTGCGGAGCTTGCTCCTGGTGAATTATCAGAACCCTTCTATCCCGACGAAGCCACTGTGCGAATTTCCTTCTTCGTCAGTTGTCACTTTCGTGCCTGGGTCCTAGAGCATGAGAAATACTCCCAGTCCAGCGCCAACATATTTTGCTCTAGGCCATATTAACACCAGCTACAGGGCTCACCATCATATTTACACTGATGGCTCTGTTACGTCCACACCATCTTCCTTTGGTGTGTGGATTCCGTCTGCGAGTGTTACCATCTCTGCAATTTTCAGTCACCGTACTTCAGCTACAGCCACTGAACTAGCTGCACTGCTGTGGCTTTTATTTACAGTACAGACCAGAAAGCTGAGTCTTAGGTAATGTTCACCAACTAAAGAGCAGCCCTGCAGTCCCTAAAGTTGCCATGCATGCAGGAACTATTCATCAGGGACATCAGAGACCTATGCAATAAAGCCTGCGAACTGCATCGCAGTGTTGTGCTGCAGTGGTTAACAGCCCCACTTCGGAACACAAGGCAATTTCCAGGCTGACTGTGCTGCCGAAGCTGGACCCGACACTTCAAGAAAAATGGTCCAGATACCTTTCTCGAGAAAAGACATAGCGATCCCTCTGGACAGATGCAAGTCTCATTACAGACCCCTATACAAAATTGATCCATTGTGTGGCCTCTATATGCCACAAGGCCTCAGCAGACAAGATCAAACATGCCTACACCGCACCAGATTCGACGTGGTTTACACAAACTACTTCAAGTGCAAAATTCAACTGACGCACTCGCCAATGTGCCTTGAATGTAACACCCCTGAAGACCAGCAACATGTTCTGTGCAACTGCTGTTGCTGCACGTCAGAGAGACAATAGAGAGCTTTAGTTTAGGGACGCAAGGCGTTGGGGCCCCTAGCGCTTGGGTACGTTTGCGTTTGCGTACGCAAGCAGAAACACGTTATAGGTTAGCGGCCCCAAACACAAGCCGCAGTGAGGTCGCATGCGCTTGCAGGGCCATCAACGTCTGACCTTTGCTGCGTTATCATTTTTTAAAACATGAAATCAAGCATATGAAGTAAAGCACATAAAACTATTCTTATTAAAAGCAGTTAATAGAGAGGTTTAGAATGTCTGGTATTCGGGTAAACGCAGGCTGCGGCGTTAGGGCGGAGCCATGAACGAGAGTGGCCTGCATGGCGCAGCCACCTGGTGGCGCAAAGCTCAGACAGACGAAAACAGCTAATATTGCAGTAACCAAGTGTATTTTACTTTGCTGCGGGTATGAATTTTTGGCAGCAACACAATTATGCCAGTGCTGAAAATTTACACCAGCAGCGAAGTATAATAGACTTGGTTACAGAAATAATAGCTGCTTTTGTTCGTTTGAGCTTTGCGCCGCCAGGTGGATGCACCATGCAGGCTGCTCCTGTTCATGGCTCCGCCCCAACGCCCCAGCCTGCCTTTATCCGAATACCGGACACGCTAAACCTCTCTAATATATATAAAACGCCGTCTGTCGACACTTAGCGAAAGATTTATTAGATTACCTACCCGCTAGCTACTCGTAAGTTCTCCTACACCGCGAGAGTCACGTGGGTAACGTGACCACTTAGGGGCAGCGATGTTTTCGGCCGGCCAAACAACCCAAGGACGCAAGTTGACGTAGCGGTCTGCGCATGCGCAGTGCCGTCGCCCCTAGTTCTTGCGTATGCAAACTGCTTGCGTCCCCTAAACTAAAACTGTCTAATCTTTGGAGGCGCCACTACACCTGCAACGGAAGTCAAGTTTAGAACTGTGGCACATTCTCGACCCATGCCAAAGCGCCACCTGCATGTTGTGTGCCAAGAAAGCACTGCTGACGTTCTTGCGGGCCACAAGCCTTAACGAAACTTTGTCAATATCTATAGTTATACAGGGTCCATTATGAAAGTAATGCGCATTTCCTGGGGAAAATAGATTTATTGACCGGACCGGTATAAATGGTTAAAATTCTTCAAAATATTCTGCCCCTGCATCAGTACACTTGCGGAGACGTGTCTGCCACGCCTGGAAGGCACCCTGAAAGTCCTCGATGGGAATGTCTCTAAGGAACGTTGTAACATGCTTTTGGATGTTTTCTACAGTCTCCCAATGCTTTCCTTTCAGCGCTGCCTTCAGTCGGGGAAACAGAAAAAAGTCGCACGGAGCCAAGTCGGAACTGTAAGGGGGATGGGGGACCACCGGGGTGTTGCTCCGGGCCAGGAAGTTAGTAACGATGAAGGACGTGTGGCTGGGGGCATTGTCATGGTGGAGCTTGACCGTGTCTTTGATGTCAGCCCTCACGTGTGCGACCCGGTGTTTTAATCTCTTGAGCACCTCCAGGTAAAAAGCTGAGCTGACAATTTCTCCCTGTGGTACAAACTCAACATGGACGATTCCTCGGGCGTCAAAGAAGACGATGAGCTTCATTTTGATGCGAGACTTGCTCATTTGCACTTTCTTGGGGCGGGGGGATGTTTTTGTGTGCCACTCGCTGCTCTGCCTTTTCAATTCTGGGTCGTACTCGAACATCCAGGATTCGTCCCCGGTTACGACAGAGTTAAGAAAGTCCGGCTCATTTTGAATCAAATCCAACAATTCTTGACAGCGCAAAACTCGGAAGTTCTTTCTGATCTTCCATCAACACTCTTGGCACAAGCTTCGTGCAGACCTTGCGCATTTGCAGATCCTATCACTATCCCACGTACCGCAAATGTGGACATGTGTAGGGTGTCAGCAACTTGCTGGATGCTCAATAGACAGTCGGAATGCAAAACTTTGCGCACACGTTCCACATTTTCGTCGGTTCTGGTCATTGTTGGGCGTCCAGAACGAGGTTCGTCGGCGACCTCCTCCCGGCCCTCCTTGAACGCCTTGTGCCACCTTGCGGACTGTGGCCTTGAAATGCAGTCATTGAAGGTCTCTTGAAGCATCTGGAATGATTCGGTTGCGTTCTTTCCAAGCTTCACGTAAAACTTGATAGCATATCGCTGTTCAAGTGAACGCTCCATCGCGCCATGTTATCCGCTCGCACTGCTCAGAGTAAACTGGTGACCAGCTGCATTGGCAGGGCAGAACCCTCGAAGCATTTCCCGACCAATTTTACTGCGCTGCCATGGATAGTCGTGTCATAATAAAATCATGCGCATTACTTTCATAATGGACCCTGTATGTGTGTGTCTGTGACTGTATGCACTGTTAAGTGTTTATCACTGTATATATCATAATCATCACCCAGCACCTGGAGTAGCATGTCAGGTGAACAGCCAGGCTAACATCTTCAGCATATCATTTAAGCTTGTATGTCTCTCTCTCTCTCTAAACTATTTCATGCACGACCGTATATTGTATAGATATAATTTTTGTTGGTGTAGATTATACAATGCCTGGATTATACATTTTCACGGGGTCCCGAGAAAGTGCGTATGATCGGGGTTCCACTGTACATACTCATGTTAGTCTTGTTGGCTCACTAACATTGCACTAGTATGTCTCTATTTTAACAAAAATTCAGACCACAACCAGAATGTGCAGACTAGTATTAATAGAAGCGTAACCGAAGTACAGCCCCCCCCCCCCCCCCCTACTCGGGAACTCCATTGTTTGTGGTATGGCAAGATAAGTTCATCGCTTCAAATGAAGCAACTTTTGCTAACGCTGGGCCATACGGGACTCCTTTCTTTCTTTCTTTCTTTCTTTCTTTCTTTCTTTCTTTCTTTTCCTCTGAATGCAGTTGGAGCACAAATTCTTGGTTGTGTAGTTCCTTGCTTCGTGCTCAGTTTCATGTGTGTACAAGTATCAGAGCTTTCCACGAAAGAGACGTGAACCAAATTAAATTGTGAGGTTGAACATCCCACAACTGCACAACGAGTTACAAGGTTTACCTTAGTGGAAGGCTCCAGATTAATTTTTACAATCTGAGGTTCTTTAATGTGCACCTAAAAGTGCAAGCTCTTTTAACTTTGTGCCCACTGAAATGCGGCTGCTGTGACCTGTAATAGAACCAGTTCCCTTGTGTTGAGCAGCAGAATGCCAGAGCCATCAAGACACTGTGGCAGGTAAAAAAGGTCGCTGCAATTCACCTGCAAGTGGTGTCTGCCCCTAGTGCTTTGGTTTTATGCCATATTCGCCCTGCAACTGCAGTGGTACCTTGGTGTCGTTGATGAGATAAAGGTAGGCCAACTTGCCCCACTATCTCCACTAAAATGTTGTGACTTAGAAGTACTGACTGTTCGGCATGTCTATCCCGTCCCTGTTCATTCGCACCATCCTTCCTTGAGTACAGTGTTGTGCGATATCTGGCACAGGTGGCATCTGTGGTGGGCAGTGGCGAGGAAGGTGATGCAGGGAGACATCTTGCTGTGGACTGTGCTGACTCGCTGCTTTCAGCTGCATTCAGCCTCGCTAAAAAGGAGAACCATTTGCCATGGCTCACCAATGAACTTATGGTACACCTGGGCCTGCTCAAAGTGAGTGATCGTCATCTATGCAGTCATACCTTACTATAACGAAGTCTCATTTGGCACAAAAATATATTCTTTATATCCAATATTCATCATAAGCGTACACACTAATATCGACAGGTAAAAAAATCTTGCAACTGGGTATATGTGGGAGAAATGCAAGTGCCATGCCTCAGATGGGCTAGCAAAGGAGCGTCTGTCAATTTTAATGTGTACTTCAAGGAGTACTGCAAACACTTTCTGGGGGCCATCTCTCTGTCTGTTTGTATCTGTTTTCAGGGTGTCTACCAACAGGGAAAACCGGGAATTCTCAGGGATTTTGAGTAGTCTGGAAAGACTCAGGGAATTTGTCTCTCTATCAGGGAAAATTAGCTGTAATTTTATTGAAAGGGTCGAAAGTCGCGGTAATTCTGGATCGAGCAACAGACAGAAATCGATTTGAATCGACTTTGACATCCTGTCAGCGGCTGGAGGAGTTGTCAGTGTACAGTCAACGACCGACTTTCTGGATTCCCGATAATTTTTACGGCTTCGCGGCACCACCACGTCTCCCTAGAGTCAATGTATCAGAACATCTATAATTTCGGACGCAAGAACTCTTCGTCGTCCGATTTTCTGGACGTTTTGTCGTGACCCCAGGTCCGGAACGGTATTAATAAAAGCCGCCACTGCTGCCATTTTGATTACCTCGCCGCCTGAAATCGGCGCTCTGGCACGCAGATCCGCTGGCAGCCGTAGCCAACGCTGCGGCAACGCTAGGCCTAGCTGCTTCGACGTTCGCTATGAAGCTTCTTGCCGTTGGGTGCCGTGTTCTTTATTGAAAGAATTCGCTGCTGTCAGCAATGGCACGGACTCTGCCTTTGAGGTCCTCGCGATTGGCTTAGAAAGCACTGTGTGTTGCATAATGCCAGTTCCCGAAAGTCAGCTTCGCCTCCGTATAGAAACCTTACTTGGTGAAGCATGCGCAAAAGCATTGCAGTGAAACGTAACAAGCGTGGGAAGGGGCAATTGCTACGGTACACAGTATGTATTTCTTAATTATACATGCATGCAATCGGTATTTCCTGTCACAGTGTGAGCACTGATATGCCTAATACGTGTCCCGAAATGCCTTCAGAGCGTTTTTGAATGTGCCTGTGGTGGTTTGAGCCACTAAGGGCAGTAAATGACATGCATTTATTTTTTTCCAACTGGCCGATATTTCGGACGTTTTCGCGGCCCCTAAGGATTTCGAAAACTTGGACGTGGACTCTGCAACTGGCAAAGAAGAGGCTTCAAATGGTCTGTGGGGCGAACGAGTGGCGGAAGGAGTAAAGAAACAGAAAGGACCTGCGCATTGAGGAATGAACAGGAAAGGAAGCATGCTGCCGCCATTTTGAAGGAGCTTGAGCTCAAAAAACCAAGTGTTGGCTGATGCCGAGATGCAAGTGTCACTAATGCAAACAAAGATAAACTCCTTAAAGCAGTGAAACATAACAGTGAGGCGTCGTGCATGGGCTGAGATTACGTCAGGACATTTGAGGTTGACTTACGAGCTGTTGAGAGAGAATCTCAGTCGTGACAAAGTTCAGGCCTCATACCACTGAGCTTGCTATCAGTTTATAGAAATAGCTCATATTCGAAAATATTTGCTTTTGTGTGCATCTCCTTTTTTATTCGCATTTGAGAATGTCCAACTTGATTTGCAATTTTTTTCGAATATATCTTATTTGCTGTGCATTTTACTAACTCCACCCTTCTATTTTCTTTTTGAATAACATGAACACTACTCCTTAGTATTAAAACTGGATTAAATTGTTTCTTTTTTTAATTTTTTTGATATGCTTACTAGAGAATGACCGCATCAGGCAATATGGTTTCAGCTCGTCTTGACATAAAACTAGTTCTGCATCACTCAGGGAATATTGCAAAGGCACTCAGGGAATATGGAAATGTCAACTTGGTAGACACCTGGTTTTCCCTACCTGAGTCACTAGTTCATGGTCAAATGGTTAACGCATCGGGCTGCTGTGCTGAGGTAACAGGGTTCTAAACCAACCATTGGATCAACCAGGGTCACTGGGTATGTGTCAGCGTGTGCATACGTGCCGCTCTTCAGTGAAGCTCTTTCACGCTGACATGGGTCACTGTAGATGCAGGACTGGGTAAACACCGCTGTTCGAAGAAGCACTTTGACGCCGACTTGCAACACTCGGCATGTGCCGTTTAGTCTGGGCTGGTCTTCAGTGAACCTCTTTGATGCCAACTTGGGTCACTGGGTATGTGCTGCCAGTAGGTGTGTGCAGCTGCTCAATGAATGTTCACTGAGAACGTGTCGCCCTACAATGATGAAAACGATCCCTTAAATTTCTCCGATGATGAGCATAATTGAACCCATGTCAAGGGGGCTACTCAAGGATAGCACCCCTATGCATTTGCAGGCTGTGTTATAAATGCACTGTGTATGGGCTACTTTTCAATGAACTTCTCGCGAACTTGGGTCACTGAGTATATGCCACTGAGTGCGTAGTAAGCGAGGGAACAATCCTCAGCGTTTGCAGGCATCAGCGCACCGCACTCCTGGTCTCAGAAGCCACGCCCGGATTTCTTGGCAGCACTACTAGATGGCGCAGCATGTCCAGAAAGGAGCATCAAAGAGGCGCCCGGTTGTCACATGATGCGTTTATCAGGGTTCGCACACCACGGTGCGGCATGCATTTCGGATGCCAACCCAGGCTTTGTAGTGGCGGTGTTAGTGGCTATATTGATTGAATGCTGACACATTGCTGTCGACAGTCACCGAAAAAAGGGTTTTTACAGAATTTTTTATAGCCTATTGGCAGCTTACCATGACAATACATTGTATGTGAGCAGTGCTAAGTTACAACTTTGCACTGTCATTAGTACACAATGCTACAGTTAGTGTGATTACGTGGGATTGGCACATTGTCTTGTCTACTGTTGGCCAGCCAAGCGAAGCTGCTGGTCAAGATGTTCATGCATATCTTGAACAAGCCATCTCAAGTTGAGTGGCATTTTAGCTACTAACTCCTTGTCAACTCAGATTTCAACGGGACTGAAAAAGATATCCGAGTAAACTGAATGTCAAATTATCGGGGGTATCAAGAAAACAATAAAAAAAATTCATACTATGTCAACACACTTTTATTTACTGTACGAATTGGCAAATCCTGTTTCTATTTTGCACAAAAGCCGTGAAGATGCTGCATTTCTCGTCCTCTCGCGTCTGATTAGCACTCACAGCGGCAGAGGCATTGCAGCACATCCCAATTATTTTTTTGCCTGTGAGCTGGTCGCCACCAAATTGTCCATCCTTTGCGATATAACCCACAATCTTCATCCTCGACAGCTTCACGCCAAGTAAAAATGAAACTACTGTTTGCCGCAGCCACTGCAGACGAAAACGTGGCTGCTATCAACGTGATCATGGACGGAAACCTTGCGGTTCTGAAGGCATGCAGCCGACGCAAGCCCCTAGTCAAAACGAAACAACCTTTTGCTGTAACAACTGCGGACGAAAGCGCAATCACTATCAAAGTGATCTTGAATAGCGACTACACAGTTTAGAAGGCATGTGCCAACGTGCACACCGAGTCGAAATGAGACTACTGTTTGCTGCAACTACTGTGGACGAAACTGTGGTGGCCAACGACATGATCATGGATGATGACTATGCAGTTATGAAGGCAAGCGACTAACACAGTGTCACAGATTCCTGTAAACACAAGAATAAAAGCTTTAAAGGCACAGTTAGGCACAAAGCATTCCGATGTTGCTGGCACTCGTGCGATTTCCGATGATGAATATGGTGATGCAGACCCTACCGCTTCATTTTGCTTGGACGCTGACGCCGTTTTCGCTCTTTTGCATCGCACATTTGTGGTGCTCACTGAACTCAGAGGGTTGTGCGAATCAACCAATGTGCAGCCAAATACTTAAGGATTAACGAGTTTGATTGCATTAAATGATGCATATGCCCGCTGGGACCAGAGGACAAGTCCGAATTATGCTATGTTTTGAATTAACAATGCTCAAATTAATGAGGATTTACTACTACTGAAACAATCTTAGCAAAGTATGTGTGGTCTCAATCGTGCCCATGGGATAAAGTTACGACAACACAGTAGTGAGAACAAACCCAACGGAACTTGTTGCGGCTTATAAACAGGGTGTCCCAGTTAACTTGGACCAAGATTTTTAAAAAACCCAGGATCTCTAGAGAAATGGTACCGACTGCATAGTAGCGGCAGTCGTATGTACTTACAGCCAGTATTTTTTTCATCACGAAGTATTAATTAGTTAATTGCATTTAACTAGTGAACTTTTTCATTATTGCTTGAATCACAAACGTGTTAATTACAATGTTGTAGGGCATTTTAAATAACCTCCGAATCAAGCATTTGCTTAGTGCTCAGCTTTGCCTCGGTTTTTCCGAGAAAGCCACCAAGCCACCAAGCTTTTTCTTTTTCTTGAACTTTCTGAATCATTATTGGCAAAAATTGTTTTTGAACACACACATTGTTTGTAGTCTCCCTACTTTTCTGCCACCAAACCTCCAATCGCCTTTTACTAATCTCTGTTGCGGACACATCTACATTTGCCCTACATTTACATTCCCCCTGCTCTCCCTGAACCGAAGGGCTTTTCAAGGAGGCCAGTGGAGCCTAAAGCGACAACTGGGTAGCTATCTTCGTATTCTAATAAAACATGTTGCATCGTTTCCCTAGCTTTGCCGCAGCAAGCACATGATTCTTCTTCCTTGATGTACCTCGCTTTATAACTACACATTCTAAGGCATCCGGATCGCGCATGAAAAAGTAGAGCTTCCCTTTGAGTTATTGCATTGTGCATTGAGAGATGCGAGCACCGCTTATTAGCATTGACTTTTTTTACTTCATAATATGCGTTGAATTAATAAAAAAAGTCTAACAGTACACAAACTGCAATTTTAAGCAATAAATATGCAGTACTTAATTACAGCCGACATAAAGTAATCTTATATACTACATCCAAAGTACAAAGGCTTCACCACCAGTTCGTGCCACTTACTGGTTTTTGAGACTTTCCCTGACAATTTAAAATTTTGATTCCTACTTATTTAGGGGAATACAATGCACTTAAAACTACTTCTTTATTTTCTTAAACAACTTTAATGAAATTTGCGAAGTTAATATATCTTTACCAGCTGATTTCAGAAATGCAATTTTCTTTATGATAAATATTTTTTATGGTATCCAAAACAGGATGTCTTTTGTTTAGGGCCTAATGAGCTAATTGACAGCAACTTGCACGGCAATGTACAGCACGCGGAAACGATTCTGAGTGTTCGTAGTGAGTCATAAGCTATAAATCGTCGTTTTAGGCCATTTTGAAGCGAAGTTGTAGGTTGTCAAACTTAGTCATAACAAATGCCCAACTTGATATTTTTCTATTATCAAGGTGAGCATTATTTATGGCCAAGTTTTACAACATGTAACTTCGCTCAAAAAAGGCCTAAAAGCAGTATAACTTACGACACACTATGAACATTCAGAATCGATCCATGTGCTGTACATTGCCAAGCAAGTTTCTGTTAATTATTTAATTAGGCCCTAAGCAAAGAATATCCTATTTTGTATATCATTAAAAAATTATAAAAAATATTTCATTTTTGAGATCAGCTGTGAAAATACATTAACTGTGCAAATTTTTTTTTTGAACTGTTAAACAAAGAAGTTTTGAAGTGCCTCGCCCCCCCCCCCTTAAATCGCAAACAGCGAGCTGGATTTAATCACCATAAATTACATTCATTTCCATCAACATACCACAACCCCTTCTGGCCAGCTGTCAGTCCCTTTAAAGGGACGCTAAAGCAAAACATTAATTCAGTTAAGACTGATAAAGCATTCTATCAAAATTCTGTTGTGATTAATTCGATATAATAGGTTGATTATTATTTCAATGTATTGGAAAAATAAAGGCAATTTTCAAAAGTAAATGGAGGTCAGTGTTTCAGTTTTTGAATTTTGTGCCGAAACCGCAACCTTGGTACTCGAGTGCGAAGTTACGCAATTAAAAGTAGTTTTTTGTATTTGGGCTGTGCTGGCTTAGTAAAAATGCCCGAAACTTGCCGTATTCAGTCATTGACTTTCTTACAACACTATGTGTAGTCTATCTTTACCGCAAGCTAATTAACTAGGCCCTAGCAGACCCCGTCAAAATCCATGACGTCAAGGCATGCTGGTGGCGCCACCCGTCTTTCGTTTTTGTGCCTTTTCTTTTCTGGCTTACCAAGCGTCTTCTCATGGCAAGAGTGGTGTTGTTAGTATTGTAGATGGGTAATTTACTAATACGGAAGAAATAATTTTTATCTTTAGTTGACGCTTTGATGGGTGCAAACATATTTTAGATTGAAGTATGTGTACTGGCTGGTTTGCAGGGGAGCAAAGTGACAAGTTGAAGCTTGGGCAACTATCCCCGTTGTTCTGTTTATTCTTCTGCATAATGTGCAAGTGAGCATTTGTTTCAGCCAACGCTCTTGTATTTTCTGCTGCAGGCCGAAAAAGACCAGAAGGTGAGCTGGTCACCAGTAACAACGGAAGGTGCCATGGTCCTACTGGCAGAGCTGGTGCCCAAAGAATACTTTGCCAGCACTACCAGGGACGCCCTCCAGACTTTTTTGTCAAAGTGCGTTACCATTGGTTTCTGTTTAGGGAGCATAAGGGTGGGATAGCCAAATTTTACTCTTGAAATCGTTAACCTTATCCTTTCCTGGGCTACAGAAGTTCTCCCAACCAATAGCTCAACCTAAAGCCATGCAGCCTGCTGAAGTGTGCCTTAGTCATTGTAGGCTTTACTAGATACATACCGTATTTGGGCGTTGAGCGCTTTGTGTGACACACTGATGTTGGTCACATCAACACCCCTCCGCACACATTGGTTGGTGCCCGTCTGCGTCTCCTTTTTCAGCCGCTGAGCGCACACGCACCCTGAACACTTCGTTTAGAGGTAATCTGCCGCACGTGCAAAGACTCAGCAAGTGGAGATGGCGTGGCATCATGTGCACTGTCTTCCTGCACTTTAGTACTGGAGGTTGTGTAATCTCGAGTTTCAGAGATGTTTTGACAAAGCATTCACTCCCCGCTGTCGGCGCTTTTCTTGATAGCGTCGTCCCACTGCGGGCAACACTACGAGCCACGGGGGAGGAGTGGACGCAAAAGCAGGGCTGGCCCCACTTCATACCGCTGATGTGAAGATATCCTTGACACACCATGGAACTCCATCTTTTGTTGTAAAATCTCAAATTTAACAAAATTATTTTTTTTTCTCATTCAGATTTAGTTTTTCCGACTGCGTGATAATGCGGAAAGGTTTGCTGCCGCTTCCGTGCAAGAAAAATCCAGCAGCGACTGTATTAATCTGCATAAAAGGTTGAATTTTAGTATTTAAAAAATTTGGTATAAGGAAGCAAATTGCCAATTTTACCTACTTCATTATATCAAGCTTTAACTGTGTTATTCAGCTAACTTTAAACACGAGGCCATGGATATTGACACCGCCAACCCTCTGCAGCTTAGTGGCATGCAATGCTGCGTTCGCACCGGCTTAGGGAGGATTAACAGCACCGATACTAGCGCTTAAGCAGCAGTTGGTCCAAATTACCATAGTATAATGTTCATTTATAGCGTCTTTGTCGCAGTTCACCTGGAGTGGGGAGCACGCTGTAGCGCAGCCTCTCATGCTTCAGAAGGCCTGTTCAGATTCTTTTTTTTCTGCTTCAAGTGTGCATGTTATTTTTACTGCAGCCGTGTTTGAAGTACTCATTGTAAGAGCGCAGTGCTTTAAAGAGACACTAAAGGAAAATAGTCAAGCTTGATCGATAAATTATTCATCTGAAAGTCTATCATCTTTTTATGTGCCAATATATTGCTTAGTTGTGTAGAAATTGCCGCCGAAGGTCCCGCTACTGTCCCTCAACTTGAACCACATGTGCCATAATGAACAATCGTGACTAAACGCCAATGACCATGCATTTCCCTTATTTCAAGCAACTAATCCAAGGCTTAGGAAATATTTTGTTGTTGTTGTTGTTGATGGCAGACAGAAGTCGGTAAAAAATTCTCTTTGGCTACGAGCTTTTATTGCATGTATAAAACAGCTGCCATTTGGCTATTATCTGCTACATACAAAATATATGCTGAGTGAATAAAAACACAGCGTGGCAACTGTGGGCTCTCTTACAGGCCTCTGCAGCCAAACAGCTGTTTAGGACCAGCAGCCAAGACACGACACCGGTTGATGCAGGTCTTGTACCAGCCGTGAAAAACTTTGCGCCAAAGGAGACGTCGTCACCGTTGATCACCTCCATCATCAGACCCTGCTCAGCTTCACTCCCGCTGCGCAACAAAGACAAGAGATGACTCAGTCGTCACAACATAGAGATTAAAGCTGCATGCTTTCTTTCATTTGTTTTCAAATCCATTCGCATTCTTATGCCCCAGTCACACGGGCAAGTTTAGTGACACTTCTTACATGAGCGTCCTCCACCTTGCAGATTTCCACTGAACTTACCTATTTGCAGTGAAATCTCGCTATAACGAACTTCAGGGGACTCCGGCAGATTGTTCGTTATAGTGAAAACTCCAAAATTAATCACTTCGCCCATCAGTCGTCACCGTATAAGCTATCCACGAAAACATCGCTCTCAGCTCTTGGCCTGCGCTGTTGTTATATCCTAGATTCTGTGCCATGCACCACCGTAGCACCGTATATACCTAGAGTGGTGCACATAAAAGAGATGCTCACACTGAGAAAAACACCAACAAAGAAGCTCAATGTCGTCTATAAATAGTACTGTTTTTTTTAAATTCCTTGCCGAGGACACTGCAAACATCTCGCTTGCGGCGGACAGCTCAACTATTGCAAAGTACAAGCGCGTGTAAACGAAACCATCCACGAGCACAGTCATTACATTTCTCCGTGCACATAGCTGGTAAAACCCCAGCAGGAAGAGGCGTGCCTCTGTTGCTAGGCGTTACTTGTGTGGGGGAAGCATGCGCTCGCAAAACCTGATGCACCGTCGCCTCCGCAATAGAGAAGGGGAATCCTCTTAGCATTTATTTATTTATTTATTTATTTATCATACCCTCAAGGTACGGTTGTACATTGCAGAGGGGAGGGGCAAAGTAAGTAAATACAGAGGCAATCACAAAATGAGGAGGGAAGGCAAACAACATGGCAAAAAATATCGTATACAAAACAAGAATGGTAAATAGAAACTTGTGAGCGTGGCAAAAATACATGGCGGAACAAAATAAAGAAAGGAAAGAACATACGATATAAAAATACAAGCAATAATGTAAAACAATGGCATAAAAGCAGTTATTATACAGAACAAGCAAACGCAACAATTATTTATAACATGAAGCTTTGAAGTGTGCTTTTAAAGTTATTGGTGTCAATAATGCTTGTAAGTAATGCGGGTAAGTTATTCCAATCTTTGCTCGTTTGGGGAAGAAATGAGTATGAAAAGCCGACGGTGTTGCAGTGCGGAATGCTTACCTTTTGGCGGTGGTCTATGCGAGATGAAATGTATGGTGGTGGTTGGACAAAAATAGAGCGTAAATATGTGTTATGGTAGTAGATTTTATGGAAAAGACATATGCGAGATAGTTTTCTACGGGTTGATAACAGCGGGAGGTGAAGGAGAGCTTTCATGTTAGTGACACTCGCAGTTCTTTGGTAGTTGGCGAGAATGAAACGGGCTGATCGATTCTGTATTGCCTCTAGAGAGTGTATGAGGGTGTCATGACCGGGGTCCCATACTGATGACGCGTACTCTAGTTGTGGGCGAATGTAAGTTGTGTACAATAAGAGTTTTAGTGATGATGGTGCTTGAGAAAACTTTCGACGAAAGTATCCCAGCGTGCGAGTGGCCTTAGATGTTATGTGATCAATGTGAGTTTTCCAGGATAGATTGCTGGCAATGTGAACCCCCAAGTATCGATATGACGTTACACATTCTAGTGGGATGTTATTTAGCGTATAGGTGGGGCAGATGACGTTAGTACGAGAAATCCTCATAGTCTTACACTTTCTAATGTTTAATTCCATGCGCCATGTACGACACCACTCATTTATGTTATTGAGATCCTCCTGAATTAGTAGAATATCTGAAGAATTAGTTATTTTACGATACAAGACGCAGTCATCCGCAAAAAGACAAATGTTCGAGGAAACGTGAGTGGGCAAGTCATTAATATAAATTAGGAATAATAAAGGACCGAGCACAGACCCTTGCGGGACGCCGGAGTCAACTGGGGCTAAAGGTGAGTTAGCGTCATTAGTGGTTACATATTGAACACGTGATGTCAGAAACGCGCAAATCCAATTAATTACGGAGGGGTCGATGTTTAGAACGCCTAATTTATGAAGAAGCAATGCATGGTTCACTTTGTCAAATGCTTTAGAGAAGTCGAGAAATATACAATCTGTTAAAAAACCAGAATCTAAATTGGCATGTAGGGCATTAGTGAAGAGGATAAGCTGAGTATCACAAGAGAAGTTTTTACGGAATCCATGCTGCATAACTGTGAAGAAGTTATTTTCAAGAAAATTAACCAGATGTGTGTATATTATATGCTCCATAACTTTGCATGGTACAGATGTAAGTGAAATAGGTCTGTAGTTGTGTGGATCATGGGTTGGTCCGGTTTTATGAATGGGGATTACTTTGCCAATTTTCCAATCGTACGGTAAGGTGCCAGAGTTGTAAGTTTGTGAGTAAATGCATTCTAGTAGGATTGAACAGTATTCCGCTGTGTTTTGTAAGAATATAGTGTTAATTTCATCTACCCCACATGATGCTTTAGGTTTTAAGTTTTGTACTATGGCTTTGATACCAGTTGCGTCGAAAACGATGGGATCCATGAAATGGTAGTTAGTTGATTTTATCTCGGGCATCGGATCAGGGGTCTGAGGTGATGAGAATGACTGAGTGAAGGTATTCTTTGTTTTTATTTTTTTTCCCCCTCCGGTGCTGCCTCCGGTTTTCCAAACCCATGCGTGCGGCATCCGCTTTCTGCACCATGTCGTCTGCTAGCTTACTGTTTTGGATGCCGTAAAGGATACATGGAAATCTAAGAATCCTCAGTGTTCGGAATATTAGTTTGTAGTACTGATGCATTAACATGACATGGAAACTGAATAGCGTATGGTATTCTGAAGTTTGTAGTACCGAAATATTTTTACGTTGAAACTATAAGCAGTTTGACAGGAGATTTCTGAAAATTTCGTTAATGTGGTGCTCGTAGTAACGAGGTTTCACTGTAAGTCATATAAAGGCTAGCTGTATGGGCTTGTTGGCATAGCATCCTCTACTTCGTTGTCACGCAGGCAGGACAACAGCTACACAGAAAAGCACATTAGACATCACACAGTCCAGTGTGTTGTCTGTGTCTGTCATTCTGCCAATGCTACAACAAAGTCCCGTTTAAATGCTAATCACATTTTAATACTTCCGAGTTAAATGTGCTCCATGGTCATTTCTCTTACCCTCATCATTGCTGTAGCAGTCAGTGCAGTGAAGCTTTGTGTTGCGGACGCGGACGTCAGTGCCACACAGGCCGTTGCCCAATGGTGCCTGGCACACACAGCACCGAAAACAGGCAAGGTGGTAGAGCAGCTGAAGACTTTCTATAACCATAGCAGCACCATGACCTGCAAGGCAATGGGTTGTTCACATTGAGCCAGAAACTTGCAGCATTTGCGGCAGGAAATTACCCCCCACCAGCAGTGAACGTCATCTCCATACCACATCTACATTGATGCAATGTTATGAAAGCAATTTTTTTTCCCTTTCTCTCGCTGGAAAAAACAGTGTCTGCAAGCAACAAGGAATGCTCCTTGCGATGAAATGGGAGAGGACCTCGTTACGGGAAGGATAGCTTGTTGCCACAGCATAGCCTCAATACATTTTACCATAGCATAGCTGTTGAGCAGAGTACCACAAATGTTAGTGTGTTCCTGGCAGAAACGATGAAGACCTTAAAGTCGCATAGTACGCCAATCCTCATGTGCAGCGACTGTAACATCGATGTGGTGAAAGAGCACGGCAAATGGATCTAGAGTTTCATGCTAGGTCGCTACTCACAGAAACTGAAGACTCTACAGAGGCCCACAATGCAACACCATTCCTGCATTGATCTCATGTTTGCAAGCAGGCTGTGTTACGTTACGATGGCAGAGCCTCTGGCCATCTACCACAGCGACCACAAGGCAATACTGTGCAAGTGTAGTCATCCGTGAAAATGTGTGTGCATGTAATCAACGTCTACATGTTCTAAAATAAAGGTTATGCAACTTAACGAAATGTGTCTCAATTCAACTTCAACATTAAAAAAATACAACCCCAAACAAGCAATCAAATCACATATGCATAGCATCAAGTCGCTCAGCACTTTTTAGGTTCGTTGCGTGGTTGTTGGCTTTGGACTTCGATTCAGTTTGCATTGGGGGAAACCTGAGGCCACCACATCAAGAACTGCCGGACTATTCTTTACTAAAGTTTCTTCTTCTTCTTCACGTTCAACCATCTTTCTTTATGAAAGGGGCTTTGATTTCATTTTTTTTTTGTGTGTGTGTGTATTTCAGCCATTTTGCTTCAGTAAAAATGCTTTAAATTTTCTATGTTCAGTCTTCGGCTCTTTTAGAATACAGTGGAATTGGTGTTTACCAATATCAATCTAACTAAACCCAAGCGGGCAGCATCGCCACCCATCTTTTCTGGCTTGCCAAACATCTTCTCACGGTAACAGTGGCTTTTTTGGTATAGTGGGAAGGGTAATGCACAAACACAGCTCGGATCATTTTTCTCTTTAGTGTCCTTTTAACAGTGACTAAAATATTCCATAACTCGCCTTTACCCTTAAAGTCTTCACTGACTCATAATGATGATGATTTCTGTTGGCATCCCCTTCAAACTGGAGCAGCAACAAATAAGTCACCCAGTCTGTTTAAGCTGATCAAGTTTTGCTACGTCTATTGCAGTTTCACATTTTCCCTAACTCTTCTTGATCTTGTCTCTCTTCATTAAAACATCCACATTTTACAGTTGCCTGTAATGACTCTGGCTCTATTGATCTCTTTCCTGTTCTTTTTCCACCAATGCTGTAAATGTCTCTAGCTTATCTCTACTGCTTACCAGTTAATGCTTCGATCTGTTTGAATATGGAAGCTAGATGAAAGTGCCACCCATTGATTTAAGTGGCCACTGTGCTCCTGCAATGCCTTTTAGCAATTCCTGAGCTACAACTTTGTAACTGTGCACTTCCAGAACCTGCTCAAAGGCACTCGAGCTTCTCCTTCTCTCAGGAATCATCGAGGAGCGATGTTAAAAATGCACTGGCTCAGCTGCACGGACCTAAGCTGCATTTGTGGATACAGCAGTGCGAAACAATCTTACCCACATGGTATCGCTATAACATGGCTTGTGTGGCATAGATACAAAACCAAATGCAGTGAAGTTCCGTTAATTCCACGCTAACGGGATTGACGGAATTGTCTAGTTGGTTGAGTTTTAAAAATGCAGAAAGAACATCCAAACACACCGCTGTTTCGTTTTGGCAGTACAGTTAAACCTTGATATAACGAAAGTCAGTGAAAGTGGCACTTTGTTGCATTGAAATTCAACCTTTTATGCAAAAACGTATAGTCGCCAACGGGCTTCTCTTGCATGGAAGGGATCGCAAAATTTTCTAAGTTATTGGGCAATTGAAAAAAAAAAAAAAAAGACTTTTAATCAGAAAAAAGATTCAGTTTGTTGAATTTGAGAGTCTGCAAGCAAAAATATGGTATGACATTGGCGGAATGAAGCAAAGCCTGCAAAAGCAGAGGGGAGCAAATGCTTCCTCGGCTTGTTTTAATGCATCTCCTAAACTCAAGATTAAGTGACCTCCAGCACAAAACATGCGGGAAGACAGAGCACATGAAGCCATGGCCACTTCAGCTTGGCAAATCTTCGCACCCACTGCAAGCTACCTTCATGATGGAGTGGGCGAACGCATTCACTTCTCTATGCCTGCGTTCTTCACGACAGTGTCGTCCCACTGCAGGTAACACTATCAGCCGCATCGGTAGGGTGGACGCGAAAGCTTCACAGCCCTTGCTTCGTACCACTTATGGGAAGAACCAGAGTTGAATTAATGGAAGTCTACTATACAGTAGAAAAAGCACACTAGGAACTTGCCTAGAGGCTGGTTGCAGTGTGAGCAAAGTTTGCGGCCGCTGACTGATAATGTAGCCTCGGCGGGAGCACTCCGTCTGCTGGAGTCTTCTTGCTCGTTTGCCTCGTCGCCATTGGGCGGGAACTCTTTTCTTCTCAGCTCCGCCATTGGTTTTGGAGGCACAGGCGGTTTGGGGCCCTTTGAAGCTGGGCGAGCAGTGGTGACTGAGTGGACTGCGGTGTTGGTAGGTATGAACTCCTCCCGCGTGCTGTACTCAGACAGCAACTCTGTGCTGGTGGTCAGCGTTGGTTCAGGCTCTGGTTCCGGTTGCTTCTGCCCTTCGTCAGGGAAAAGCTCCTTGGCGTCCTGAACTCTCTGGAAGGCCCTCTCAGATGCCTTCCTCCGTCTGCTCTTCCACTCGTCGAGGTTCTGCAACATGTGATGAATGAAGGCATGGTTGGTCTTTACACATCAAGACTACAGGAGGCTTCTACGGCTGAGCATGAAGCACTGTCAGTCTGCTAGGAACAAGAAACAGATTAACACCTCAGTGAAAGAAGGGCTCACCAATGATGCACTGTTAATCCCTTCATGACCTTCCATTCAACCGGCACCATGTATGGAAGGATTAGTGGCTGACAATAGACGGATCTGTCAATCACGGCCGATCAGTCGAAGTGACCTGCGGCTGTCCCTACATTTCAGAGCTTGTGACACAGTACAGATGGCAGAAATTGCGAACATTGTCCTATCTACACAATCCTAGTAGACTGCATAACATATAAACTGGAATAAAGGATGATATCTTTTTCCTGAAAAAGAAAAGACGAGTCGCCCCTAGTATTATACAGAGACCTTTATAGCACATTACAAGTCGTCTGGCCAAGTTAGTGGTCAACCTATATTCCAGTTTATACAGCAATTGGGTTTTGCACAAGTTTCAAGTACGCAGTCCATGAAAATAACATGTTTGGGCAAACCACAATGCATGACCTTTGAGTGCCATGTGTGCAAATGAGTTTGTTAATTAAATTAAGTGCAGAGGTTTTATGTTTGAGAACCACAATCTGATAGGCACGCTGTAGCGGGAGAGACTGGATTAATTTTGGCCACCTAGGAGTTCTTAAGCATGCGCCTATATCTAAAGTACCCGAGGGTCTTTCTGTTTAGCCTTCATCGAAATGTGGCTGCAATGGCCGGGATCAAACTTACAACCTCAAGCTCAGCAGCGCAACGCCGAAGCCACTAAGCTACCATAGTGGGTCAGACGAACTTGTTGCTGCTGCATATTTCAGTAGTTAATGACTTGTCATGACATACTTTTTAAAACACTAGTGTCACACTCGAGTAACCCAAATGCACAGAAAGGCTTACATATATCTTTTTAGTTTTTGGGCGGACCAAAACCTGTGGCTTTGTCTGTGGCCTTTGCAGAACCATATTTTATGTATCAGAACATTTCTCTACAAGCTCAGTGGCTTTAGGTATGAAGCATAAAATAATCACCCCATTCAGTAATAACAAGAATGTGATCATACCTAGTTGGTCAGCTTGACATAATTTACTTGGGAAATGTGTGAAGCAAACATACATTTCAGCATCTGAGTCATCTCAAGATCGCAGCAATGCATTGTTAGGAAAGTACAAGAAGGTACCAGTAAAAAAAACAAGGTAAAATTATGTATGCCCATCAGCTTAAATATGGTTTTGCATGGCTGTTGACTACACAGGCAAAGAAGCTTCCTCAAGCAAGCAAGTTTCTAATGGAAAAAAATATGTTGCACCATTTCTTTCTCAATGAAACTGCGCTATGCAAGTAGGAATGCTTCCCTCACCAGCACATTCTCTAAGAATTCCCAATTTTACATGTGGTTAACTTCAACAAGTTTCGCATGAACACAACTGAGCCTACCTTTGGATTTTCAGTTTGCTTTTACTTCAGCCGTACCACCACGACATGCATCTATTAACTATCTTGGTCTGAGCACGAGCTTTTCAGAGATATATACACAAGCACTTTATTAAAATGATTTACATTTAGATGCAGCACACAAGCAGCAGCTACAAACTTGGCACACCAAATAGTGACAAGCAATACCCTTTTTATATTATAGTGACTACTTTCTCGTCGACTTTGCTGTTGGTGATTTTGCCTGCTTCAGGAATGTGTCTACAAACTTGCTCGAAGAAAATGCCCCCCTGGCATCTTTTCATCATCAGAAGCCTTCCAACAGAAGGTTTAAGGACCGATCAGCAGAATTTTTTCGTGACCACAATTTATTTTCCGCAAAACTTAATGCAACATTCATAAAATCATGCAAGGAGCTCAAATTCCTAAACTACACGAAAAATTCGGGAGTCTGCAGGCACGCAAGCATCGCTCACCGTCTGCCACTGTTCCTCCTGTTCGTCAAGCTTGGCGCGCACGTGGTTGCGCACGCTGCTCTCGTAGGCCTGAAGTTGCTCACGAGCCTGCTTGCCCAGGGGCGGCTGTTTAACCTTGATGAAGCGCAGGGGGTCAGAGGCACTGGGCACAGGCACAGTCCGAATGATGGGCACCGTGCGCACGGGCTGGGTGGCCGGGGCGCTAGGTGGCACCCAACGCTGCTCCATGTACGTCTTGTCCAATGCAGCCGAGTAACGGTAGCTGCCTGACATGGCAGCCGAAACCCATGCCCACGCTGTCAGTAACCGGTGCCAGCTGCTGCACGAAGGACGCTGGTGTCCCTTCGAGCCAGACTCTTCGGGCCTGAAGGAAGCAGCATTCGTCAAGGGCTCACTGGTGCAGCACTGGCTTCTTAGAAGGCGGGCACTGAAAGTGGTGTGACCAGGGCTATGGTCATTTCCTTCTAGTCGTAAAAAAATTATTGTTATGCTGATGCGAGGTGGGATAAAGGACACTTGGAAGGCAGAGGCTTTCATTAAAGGGACACTTAAGAGAAAAGTATGTGTGTGAAGTGTGGCAAGCCGGTCACGCAATAGAGGTATAGAAGGGATGGGAGAGCTTTATTTTATTATGTAATTCTATATTATTATTCTTTTTTTTCCCAAAGTGTAAGTCGAAATGCATTGGCGTTCCAGTTACTTCTTTAAGAAACCACTGTTTTATGTATTGAAGCATAAAAGTAACTGGAACACCAATGCATTTTGATGGACACTTTGAAAATTAATGTCTCGGAACTGGCGCTATTGAGAGAATTCGTTTCAAGTGGATATGCTGTGCGAACTCAGCGGCTATAATTCATACATTTAAATATGTGGTGTAAAGTAATTATTGACGGTTTAATTAGTGTAATTATTTTAATAATATTCAATTGAACATTTTTATTTCTCACAGAAGTAATGGCTGCCTCATCGAATAATTTAGATCAAGGGTTATAACTGTGCTATCTACCATTGGTAATCTAAAAAATTTGGTGTAGTTAAACACCCTGCATATACAGTGTAACTGATGGTGGTATGGTCCAGACCACTGTCAATTGCACTTCACACCAGGAAGTGGCAGGATGTGTATGAGTGAGCTCCTGAACACTTTGCAATGTGATGAATGCGGTTTAAATCATGGATCTGGGACACCAGAGAGGTGCAACGTAATGGCCCCTAATGCATTTTTCTCGTATTTGCCTATGAATCATCATTGAACTTTTCTTTATATATTTATTAATTTTAATACCCTCAAGGCCAACTGGGCACTATGGGGGGTAGGTATAATATACACAAAAAGAGAAAATTAAAAAGAAACACAAAATTTTCTTTAAATGTTACAGAACTAGCATGAAAAAATTACACTCAAATAAATTCAACGTCCTTGTCCGTTTAGCGCTGTTACTTTTCAAAACATTATTTACCACCAACTCGCCAAAGTTTCACTTCAAGAACAAAAGAAACACCAAACAAAGTATCATCAAGGTATAGCTGCAGAAGTAGTATGAAATATGCAGAATGTAGTCTCTGGCTGGCGTCTTTGAAAGTGGCATAGTAAATCTGCAACTGCAGTGTGATGAAACCCACTCTTACTGAAAGAGGAGGTTTGTCAAGCTGGAAAAGACGGAAGACTGGCAGCGACGCCACCCTGCTGTGACATTATGGATTTTGGCTGCGTCCTTTAGAACCTGGTTAATTTTCATCAACAAGGATGGACTTCTATGTATTATGAAAGGGTGAAAGATTGGAATTAGGTAAGTTTTGAGAATTTTTTGTACATCACAATGGCACAAGTACATGAGAATACTTTGGAATCTGTGACACCGCGCCTATGTACTGTTGCTGGGGTTCTGGCACAAAGTTCAAAAGTTATCATTTTTCTAGTAATCAACCTCTTGCTGTAAAATCAATTAAAATAGAGTTTTTACATAATTTTTTAATCATTCTAAACTGGTTTTGCATTTTTATTTGGTGTCACTTTAAAGAATAGATGAGCAAGGGAGGAAGTAAGCCATTGTTCGGACAAGAGGATCGTCAAGTCAACATCAGTAATCTTTTCTATAGTTTATGTAGACCTCTCCCCGAGAGGAGGGAGAGCGAGAGGTTTCGTTGAAGGTGGATCTTAAAGAGAGAGTATCAAAGGTTGTGACCGAGAGAGCATGAATTGCAGAGTGCTTCATCTTGTAGCAGATGTTATGAGTACAAATGGGTCTCGCAAAGTGGATTCTCACATCTTTGGCTTATCTGAAACAGGAGAGAAAACAGCAGCAGGGACAGAATGCACAAACAGACATTTGCTGGTTGCAGTAAGTGAGAACACATTACAGGCCAGGTGGGAGCAGATGAAAATGAAGGACCACGGGTTGGAGGGATAATGTGATGTCAAACACAAGACTAGAGGCAAAACTGATGGAGGTGAATGCACAGGACAAATTTAGAGGCCGGAAGCTATTAAAAAAAATAATTAATGAAATGTGGCAGGTAAGAATGTTAAGTGTGGGTAGCTCAACTGACGACTGAGGTGAGATGAATAAGTATTTTTAATATGCTAATTCCATGTTCCTACACAATGAAGATGTCGTAAATGCAGCAACTATGGGTGTGCAGTTTTATAGATAATGACTTTGAATCAGCTGGCTCAAGACTGCCAAATGAAAACGTTTGTATGTATCAGTGCAAAAAGAGGTATTGCGGCAAACATTTGCAGATAAGATGGCTAAGCAGTTAAGGATAGGAACTACGTAGAACAAATGAAGGTAAACTTCACCGATGTATGTGTAAATTTACTTAAAATGTACTTAGAGTAAACTCAGGTATCTGCTCATTTGATTCCAGCGCTACAGCATGTTCTGCCTTCCTACTAACTCTTTTGCCAGACTTATCTATTTTGTCTCCTCAAGAGGAGGGGTGGGAGAGGCAGGTACAACTTCTGTTTGTGTATTCTGTCCTTGTCACTATTCCCCTACACATTTAAGATAAGCCAAAGATAGACAAAACACTCTCTGGAGGACCTCCTCTTGCTGTTGAACTTTGCTACACGAAGGAGCATAGCACCACACAGCCCTCTCCAACTGAAGATCACTATTGACTTCATGAAGACATGTAGGTCACCTTGTTGAAATGTTACCACCGGAATCTAGTGTCACTCCCCTTCCGTTGCCTTTGCTCTCCCATGAATTCCTTCATTACAGCGATAGACAAGTGCAGCTTCAATGGCTACTAAATACGCTTGTAAGTGAATTGTTTACAGTCACTCCACGTAAATACAAAGCAACTGTCGCCGCACACACAGATTGCACAGATATGTTTTGTCTATAATGTGGTTTACCCATTAAACCAGCACTTTTTTTTTTTTTTTTTTTTTGCTGTCATTATCAATGGCAACCGCTATGTGGGGAGGAGAGCTTCAGGAACACAATTATTAATGCAGTGTCATCATTGACCATGCAGTGCCATTGCTAAATTATTAATGCAGAAGATGCTGACCACAAAACTGCTTTCTAAGAAACCAAAATCCAAAGAGACCAACAGTGAAGAAGGCTGTCACTTGAGTCACTGCACACTTAAAACTTGCCCAACAGCATCAACTGTTCCAAGGGTAATGCCCCCACTGTATGTGTTCTTAGCCTGCACTCAACTACAAAGAGAAACATGACACCGTAAGACTATACTGGTAGTAGCTTCTACAGCACCGTCATTTCGTGTCCCTGAACCCTTTCCCTCTGTTCACCTTCCATGTCCATCAACTACAGCAGGAAAATGAGTAAAACCAGCTTATGTAAAACCCTGTGTCTATTGTCAGGACATGCTATAAGGCTTATCACATGCCGTCCACCATTTCACCCCTGTGGAATGAATTAAGTTGGCTCTGAAAAGTTGAGTGTAATAAACCCTAATTTTTCGTTGGGCACATTCTTCGCTTTGGAATAGACTCTTTTCATAATTTGCAACTGTGCTTCTTTGCACTGCACATTTTCATAACTAAAGACGGCACCGGTCATCATTCAGATGATATGCTAGCTGCACACAGTGGGGCTTGTCTCTGGCTCATAATTTCATGGCAAGAGCCACATCTGTACATTTTTCATCTCATAACACAAGCAAACTGTGCATGTACATGCTGTTTGCAAAAATGACTATGCCGCCATTAGTTGGACAAACTGCCTCGCAGACAAGCTAGCTTATGAAAAGGGCGGGATTCTGCAACACTTAACGAATGCATTAAACAAACCTGCTTAATCACTAGAAAATTCTGTGATGGACAACTGAACCAACCTAAACAGCAGCAAGCCCACAATTTTGCTCAAGAAAGCACTTCTTTCCTTTACTTTCTAAAATTCCCGCCACTCTTCACATATATTCTTCCACACATTTCAATATGGCGACCATTGCCCAGATTGCTCCAGCTGTTTCAGCTAAGCTGTAGAAACAAGAATGGAGAAATCTCATCCCTAAGAAGGTGGTGGCACCATATCGTGGAGGTGTCCAGCACAACATGCACCGCAGATTTGAACACAGTGGGAACAATTAAAATGGCATGTATTTTGTAATGCTTAATTAGTATCATCAATTACTATCAAGGCCAGAACGCTATATGCCATTACACAAAAAAAGATATTTCCCCTACAGCAGACTTATTTTCACTAATAAAAGCATAACTAGATGCATATGCCGGGACTGCATTCTGTGTAGACACCATTTAGGCAAACAACCAGAACTAAATCTATAGCAGCCCTGCTTCTACATGCAGTGTGTGTTGTGTGTTTTGGACATGATCACGTTCTTCCCCAAATCTCATCTATGTGACTGCCATAGGCAAAAATGCCAGCATTTAACAAGACATTCCAGGAACTGAGAGAACTGGCCAGCAGTGAAAACCAAGTAACACAACATTGACACTAACAATCCTTTCTTATGAGGCAGAGGTACTGCGGCTGCAATCCGCTTGCTGCATCTGATCCACACAGCAATAAATTTACTTAATTTAGTCTAAAAATAAATGAATTATCTGTCCAATATGTCCCTGGCAAAAGCACCTCAGTACATAGATGTTGCACCCTATTCCTCAATGCCTTGAGAAGTTGACATGACACATCGCTGAATCTTTTTCCATAAAATGAAAGTTCCAAACCAGTATGAACATCAACTTTTAGACTTTTCTCATTGATAAAGCGTGAGGCTTATATTATTATACAAGATTACTAGAGAGAAGTCGCTGCAATCATTCAACCGCTGTGGGAACTGCGAGTAGTACACAGATTTTTCTATGACTTGGCGTGGATTCATTCAGGAAGGACGATGCTGCTGTTTCTTTGTTCTTATTGTTATTTGTGATCAGTTTTGTTAGGCACTAATCTCGCAACGCTTCATTGGACCAGTAAAGCTTTCTACTTTCTGAAAAATTCATTTTATTATATAACTTCCAGCATATAAAGAGATAACAAGTATGGCTGTGGGGCTGTATGGCAAGAGACACACAGATATTTTTTTTTATATTTTAAACAATTGTTTTTGTTTGCAATGTTATGAAAACCTTAACACAGTTGAAATTAAACTGGTTACATGGGACAAGTTATTTACGTACGACAAATTGGTGAAAAAATACCTAGAATAATAATTTTAAAAAATTTAAAGCAAAGAAGACAACTTTAATCAAATCCATGTACTTCTAACAACTTGATTTGGACAAGTTGGTTCATCTTGAAAGTATATTGAAGCAACGCGATGGGTCGAGCGCAAGAAAACAATCACAACAGGTCTAGCACTGTGACACAAGAGGACAGCGTTACTGCTGTTGTAGCTGTTTTCTTGTCCTCGTGCCATCACTATGCTTGAACATACCTTCATGTACTTTCCATCATTCAGGTGCCAGCTGAAGAGCCAAACTGGTAGCACACACTGACAATAGGGCCAGGTTTCTTTATACTCTTTTTAGTATGAAGGTATGTTGTGTTGAGGCACGTCTGAATTGGCTCTGCCAGTACAGCATGCTTTCAAAACTTATTTTATTTTTTTGCATGATCTTTCACATGTGGAGGCAGACTACCCAAGCATAATTTTACAAGAAAATGCTCAGAAATTATTTTTAAAGGAAAATTGGTGGTTTTTAGCCTGTAAGGACATTTAGTGATGAACACCAATTAAGTAACATCTTAAAATTTGTGCTTAAATTGCTGCAGAGTCATACAAAATATATGCTTGTTAAGTTATCCCTTTAAAGAAATGGCTGCTAGTTTCTTTCAACACATGATGTGTAATACTTGAATCATAGTGCATGACTGACAACCTGCGGCCATATCTGTATGCTGGCATAAATTTCATTCTTCATTAATTTTGCCTTTCATAGCAGGCTCAGACGCTGCTGCATTCTACGGTTATTACCGAGACTGGCCATTTGGTGCTGCTGTGTCCAAGCCAAGGAAGTATGAAAAGAATGCAAAATGAAATGGACCGAAAGAAAATATGTCCCTTGTGCACAATAAAACTCGATCAGCTATCTGTATGTTTAAAAACTGCACTAGTAAGCCATTATACTAAAACATTGTGTATTTGGCTCATATTGGAAAACTTGGAAAGCTGCATATTATACTTAAAATATTTTATGTCAACAAACTCATTCTGCAAAGTAGTAGCATGTTAAGCAAGGTTGCATATCAATATGAGAACCATGTTGCACATCAGTTGCTAAACTTTGTGTCTGAATGTAAGTTCACTTAGGGTGAACTGGCTTTTCTTTTTATTTATTTGCTAACTCATTTCAACAGCACCAGAATGAATCACTGACATGGACACGAGTCCACATGTGCCAGGAATATTGGGTGAGTTCGATATTTCAAAAATGGCAGAACTGTTCTGTTATTACAGGTGACTATATATACAATTCAAAAAAGCTTTGGCTTGGGATTGATAGTCAGTTCCTTTCTTTGCCAATCATCTCTCCTGTCCAACTCTCATATTCACAGTGCACGGTCTTCAGTATGGAGTTGACTTTTTGTTGTGTAACAAGTTAGCACATATGCTTTCTTGCTCATTTGCAAAAGCCACCAGTGCATGCTACTGAGGCATATTAACATTTCCAAAACTGAGGCGTGGGGCAGCATTTGCTATCCTATGGCATGCGCACGCCGTAGTATCGCAGCTTAAAAACTCTACGGCTTTCGCATGCAGTCGAGTTGGCGCACACGGTTCTACAACTATCGAATGATTCAACAGCAGTCGCGCTAGTCGTGCATGGCTTCCTTGGCTTGCCGGATCAAGGCCGGATGTAGGTTATAGGAAATGTTAATCGCGCCACATCGAAAACGAATACAGACAATCCGGTTCGCTGCTACGATAGAACGCGGAAGTAAACACGCACGGTTCATCCAATCGCTTGCCCAGAGGTCAATTCACACCGAGGTTTCAGCGAAGTACCTGAAACAGCCTTGAACAAGTGAACTTGTTTCTGCACATCGCAAATAACGTGTTTTGTAAAACGGCAAAAACGGTGAGAGACGGGCGACCTTACACACAGAAAACACGGAAGTTCAGCACCAATTTGCAGAGTTTAAGTACGCTTTATATCCAAGCACTTCTTATAAAACCCTTTTTCTCCTTATCTCCGCAACGTCGTCATACATCGTGGTAGACACAACGCGCGGTGAATTTAGGGGCACGTATGACATTTACGCAGCACTAACATAACTATGTGAAAACAGCGCCGTTGGAGCGTAAACGTCGGTTCCCGAGCATGACCCGCTTTCCTGATGCTGTAACCTTTCACCCATTCCCACGCTCCGTGAACAGAAACGAGAACGTTGGCACGAATTCGCAGCTTTCTACATAAACCACCTAAATAACGAAGACTTTTTAAGCCGCACTCACCTTCACCAACGCATGAAAGTCATCCAGCCGCTTCCTTCGTGCAGACACCGTGTTGTCGCGTTTGTGTGGGTCATCTACCCTTGGGACACCCGATATAGGCACACCACCAAGCAGCAGTGCCTCCTTTTCCGTCACTATATTGTTCTTGGCGAGTCGTCACAAACACCACTTTCAACACGCGGGGCGCACTACGTTGTATCGACTGTAGGAAAACATTACAAACAGTGCTCATCCTATCAAAGAATCGCGACTGAGCCCATTCGCCGACTTCTTCCGTGGCATTTTATTATGTTCCGCGTACAAAACCGGCCCACCCTCCTCTACCCTCCGCCGGCGCATTATGGGAGGCCTCGGGCTCCCTGCTCAACTGCGCCGTTTCTCTCGCTGCTGTCGGTGCACCGGTTTCTTACTTCTACTTGTTTTCGCTTGCTCGACACGCACGTAACTACGACTTATCGGGACTTGACAGCGCGCCGCAAAAGTGAAACCGGTGAAACGATTAGCCCCGCAGTGTCAAATACGCGAGGAAAGTGTGCGAAGGAGTGGTTGCGGCTGGTGCCGTTCGATTTGTTTTTGTCGCTTCTTAAACGGCAAACCTGTTTTGCTGCTCAACCAGTTAATTAAGGGTCGCGGCGAAACAAACTTCCTGGCGCCCCTAGCGTTCGGCCTAATTTCATCGAACCGCAACAGGCGAATAATCATTTCAAGAGATCCGCCAAATCAAAACAAATAACACACGTGCCCAAATAAACGGCAACACGAAGCTCACGCGAAACCATGGCAACGTCGCGTAGCAATATATTTCCGCAATGCAGTGCGAGAGCAAAAGATCTTACAGGCACACATTGGAAAGTCGTTTTACTGCACTGTTGATTATTATAAACCTTGCACAAAACAATAATGCATGCCGGAAATAAGAATGGGACTGCTTCCGCGGCAAAGTATTGTAGTTTTTATATATTTGCGGTGGTGGTTATGGACAACATATATCTGTTATCTTCGAGAGAACGAACAAATATTCTATAGTTAACGGGCATGGGCGCGTGGCATGCTCACCAACAAAGCGTCGTGTTTTTTATTCAACACACAGTCCACCCTGCTGGTGCTTTTGACATGGCGACGCTGTGCTAAATCGGTGCGGCTGCACCGATTTTTTTTTTTTTTTTTCGCTCTAGTCGCAGCATGTGGAACAGCTTGCTCGCACTGCGGAGCGCTTGTGTAGGCTGATCCATGCATGAGCATCAAGAACTAACTTCAGGGCTGGTAGTACACAATACTACAAGATTTTGTTTCTCGCTAACGAGACCTCACGCCTTGGATTGGCAGTGTCTCCTTCTCTTTTGCTACGGAATGGCTACGGTTCTGCAGTCAGACGTGGTACATGCACGCATGCCACAGCGAACATGCATATATCCAATTAAGGCGCGACTATAGTATACACTCTTGAAACGGTTGCACCCTTTGGGGTGTATATTTGTCCCACAACAAAAATCGTCATCTGCGTTGCTTGTGTTTCCTTTCCTGAAAACGCTGCGCTTGCTACTTTCGTGTCGATAATGCACTGTCATGCTGACAACGCGCATATGCCGTTCGTGACTTGAAAGTACCGAGCTCGCAGCGTTAAAGAAAGGAAATGCGGACGAGACAGATGACGATTATCGTTTTGCGGCAAGATACAGCCCAAAAGGCGTAATTTTGTTTAACACTCGAAAAAAATGTTTACGCCCTTTGCATGGGTTGCATTTTGTACACGGCAATTCCTGTCTGGGGTGTATATCGGCACTGTCTGGGGTGTATATCGGCAGATTTTCGTGAGGCCCATGATTTTGTAATAGTTAGTACTGAAATTAAATGTGACGGGAAGATAACATGGGAAAAAAAATAACTGCCACTCGACAATGGACTACTGCCTAATGTTCCACAAACTGTATGAACGGTTGGTAGGTATGGAAATTGATGAGAAAGGTACAAAAAGCCTTGGGAGTGATCACAAACGAATCAAAATCAGTTTTGGAAGGGCAGTACCACCGATAGAAACTAAAGAAAGGAAAAGTTTGAGCAAACTGAATGGCAGGCAGCTGCAAGAAGTGGCAAAAAACATTGAAAACATATAGTATCCAAGCAACCGCAAACGGCATGGATATACGACGAGTTAGTATTTTTAAAAGAGAGCTAGAGAAGGGACAGACTAGGAAACTAGGAAGTAAGCAGGGAAAACATAAACCAAGAAGCTGGTGGGACCGAGAAGTTAAGGAGGCCACAGAGTGACGCAAAGATGCGTGCAGAAAACACAGAGCAGCTAAGGAAAGGGGAGCTCCACCAGAAGAGGTGTAGACAAAATGGGCGAATTACCTTGCAATGAAAATTAAGGGAACCATTGGCATTAATTCAAGCCAAGATAGCAAAAGCTGGGGTACATTAATACGCAAAAAAAGACAGAAATGCCTCTAAGAAGCTTTGGGAACACATAAGGCAACTGAGTAAGAAGACAGAGGTGGTTCAGAACTCACGGACCACACCAGAAGGAAAAAAGGTAGAGGGGAGGAAGCTCAGGAATATATTAGGTTAACAATAGAGGCAGCATTTCCAGAGCCAGAGGGTAGCGAAATGGAGAACAATGACAACGGCAGGACAGAATAGGAGGAGAACAGAGGGATGACAAGTAAGGAATGGGACAGAATTGAACACAAGGTCCCCGGGGGAACAGCGCCAGGACTTGATGACATACCCATGAAATTGATAAGCATATTAGGCGAGAAAAGTAAATTGAAATTACGACAACTTTAGTTGTAGGGGAGATGTTCCACAGGACTGTAAATCGAGTAGAATGATATTAGTATACAAAGGTAAGGGAAGCAAGGATTAAATCCTACCGGCCAATAACTGTCACATCAGTCATATACAGATTAGCAATGAAGATGGTGAAAATGAGAATGGAGGGATGGGCAGAATGTGAAGAGATCTTGGGAGAGCTGCAGAATGGATTTCGAAGGAACAGAAGGCTAGATGATAATTTATTTGTTATAACACAGTGCATAGAGATAGTGGCAATCAGGCAGAAACCGCTATGGATAGCTTTTTTTAGATATTAGAGGAGCCTATGATAATGTAAACCTAGAAAAGTTATGGGGCCAGTTGAAGGAATGTGGTCTAGATAGAAAGTTGGTTGAATTCCTAAAACGAGTTTATACAGATAATGAGGTAGAGATAACATGGGAGGGGGATACTACAAAGCCAGCTAAAATAAGAAGTTGACTCAGGCCGGGTTGTCCATTGTCGCCCTTGCTTTTTATGATTTACATGAGCCAAATGGAAGAGAGGCTTGAGCAGTGCACAGTAGGAACTGACATAAGCTATATGCTTGAAAGGCAGAAGACAACTCAAGTACCAGCCGGACTGATGTACGCAGATGATATTGGCGGCGAGGAGTTACGGAGTCGCCATCTATCGGAAGCGCCTCGCTGGCGTAGTATGAGGGATCACGCGGCGCGCTCCTCATAGGTTTTGCTGTCAGCGCTCACTGAAAACACTCCGCGCGAGCTCTCCCGGACATTTCTGTAAGTACTTTCGAAACGAGAGAAGTTTTTTACTGTCTAAATAATAATCTTGGGCAAACTGAAAGCATAGAATCGTTTACATACACTATCTCTTTACCGAATACGTACAGTGAACGCCACTGCGCGCGGTTGCCGCGATGGAGTCTCCCGAACCGGCCTCTTACGTAAAAGGTAGGTAAACACTGAGAGCAAACTATGTGAAATATGTTCTTATAGTGTTTGTATAACTAAATGGAGCGTAATAGAATGAAGCCTCATTGCAGTGATCGCACAGATTCGCAGCGACCGACTGCGCGTCTGCACGCTTGTCCGCGCACTGTTTCGCTTTCGCCGCGTGCGCGTTTTCGCACCGTGCCATGAGCGTTAGGCCGCAGAATATGAGCATTTGACAGTATACAAGCAACCATTGTTGCGTGGGCGCTATCAGAGCTGTTCAAAAAATAATTTCATCGTAGAGACTTCGACGCCTACGGGTACTGCGATGTGCCGTCGCGACGATTCAATCTTTTTTTTTTCTTCTAAATTCTTGGACGTTTCAATATTATTTCTCGAGCTTCGTCGCACTGTATGTTTATCGGTGTTCTCAGCGTGCGATTTCCCGCTGCTTGCTTTTTGTAATCCATTGCATTAATTCATAAGACACACATGACTATATGCCATGCTTCTTTTAATGTGCTTCTTACCGCTCCCTTTCCACTCCAGTGAACTTGCCAGTATCTATAGCATCGACAAAATCATAGTCCAAACCGTCGTGACATTAGTCGGGCAGCGGACTCGGGCGAGCGTCTCATGTGCGTTTTCCGAACATCGTAGACCCGGCGCCGTAGCAGAAATCTTCCTCGCATCTGTGCTTGCTGCGCACCCGAGTTGTAGCCGATGACTGTTTGCCGCTTTTATGTTTCGCGAGCCAAGCTTCACGCAGCTTGTACTGCGGCTGCGTGTGAATAAGGCGGACACCGGGCTCCGTTGCGTACGTCCGGCACTGCGGCACCGAGAAGTAGCCTACCATGTAGCGCGCCTTCAAAGGCAGCCACTACTTATTGTAGTGCTTTCAAGCGTTGTAAAGGAGACACTCGAAGCGGGAAAATCAAGCCACTAAATGAGGACCGCAGCGTACGAGGGAATTTAAACTCTCGTTTTCAGCTCGCTTCGGCGCTCCCGAAGCAGCCGACGCGGCCGCTATGTCCACGTGATCCCTATTAGCACGTCATGCCAACGGTGGCGCCAGCTTTTCCAGTGGTGCTCGAGGCCAATTGTACTGCTTGCTGACACCCGAGTAGGGCTACAGGAACTAATGAGGATATGCGGAGAGGGAGAAAAATTGGGACTGCAATTCCGTAGAGAGAAGTCTGGGACAATAGTATACAATGAAGAAAGGGGGGGGGGGGCATTGGAAATACAAGACACTGAGATTGATCATGTTGAAAAATACAAGTATATGGGCATATATGGCTAAATGATTTGATCTAAAGAAGGCCTTCGACAGGGTCAAGCACGCGGCCATCCTCGGCAGAATCGCACAACTCGGCCTGGGCGAACGAACAAACGTATAATTATATCCGAAATTTTCTTCCGGGAAGAACAGCCAGAATTAGACTCGACGAGGAAGAGAGCATTCAGGTGGACATGGGCAGCGCTGGCACACCGCTAGGGTCCGTCGTGTTATCGATGCTCTTCAACCTCGTCATGATCGGACTATCGGAAAAACTGGAGCGAGTAGAAGGCATTAATCACACCGTTTATGCAGACGAGATTACGATTTGGACCACGAAGGACGCAAGCGAGGGCGATATGGAGAACAGACTTCAAGTGGCGGTGGAGGCAATCGAAAATCATCTGGAGGTCACCGGACTAGAATGCTCGCCGGAGAAATCGGAACTGCTGCTCTACCGCCCCAGGAGGCTAGGCAAACCGTCCAGAGACGTAGCGGAACTACACAAAAGGGGAATCAGATTAACCATGAGAAAAGGCCCGAGATAACCATGGTCCAAAAGATCAGAGTCCTGCGTCTCTGGATCGAAGCCAGGGGAACAAACGCGGAAACTATAACGCGCCTGGAAAAGAAAGTCACGGCGACCGTTCGGCTAATACCGAGATTCTGCAACAACGGGAGGGGCATTAAAGAAAGAAGCGTCGTACGGCTCGTTCAGGCCTTCGCGATCAGCCACGTCGCGTACGTGGCGGAATTCGTCCACTGGAACAAGGCTGAGAAAGACAAGATTGACGCGCTCATTATGAAAGCGTACAGAACGGCACTGGGTCTCCCCCAAAGAAACGAAAAGTTACAACTCGGGGTACATTACACGCTGGAGGAAATCGCGGAAGCACAGAGGAGAGCGCATTCGAAAGACTCTCGGGAACCAAGGCGGGCAGAGAAATCATGGGAAAGGTCGGCATAAACTACCACGGAATGAACGGCCCCAGACGCGGATTCACCCAGACGTCCGAGCCGCAATAAACACGGAAAATATACCGAAGAACATGCACCCCGTGCACAATGTCGATAGAAGAAAATGCCGCGCAAAAATTATTCTCAAAAACCACGGCGCGCGGCAGGGGATGCTCTTCGTAGACGCCGCCCGGTACCCTCGAAACCGGGACGACAATGTGGGTGTCGGCACCACGACCTACTGTATAAGTAGGTCGTGGTCGGCACTGACAGAAGTAACTCCCTCCAGGGAGTGTAATGGCGATCGTATGCACAAAAGGAAAGACAGTGAGTGCGGGCTCCGTAAGGACCAGATCGTCGGAGGCAGCGAAAGAAACGGCAATCGCATTGGCTATAATCAACGCTCGGCAACGAGACAAAACAATAATCAGCGACTCCAAGACGGCTATTAGGAACTTCACGAAGGGCTAGGTCTCCACCGAGGCGGCCAAAATCCTGAACCGCAGAGCAGAAGACTTCAAAAATGGCAAAATCACAGGGACAGACTGGTCACGTACCACGACATAATGACACACTATACGAAACAAAGAGAAGCATACCCACAACCCCACAAACAACTCGACAGATCTCAAGAAACAGATTGGAGAAGGTTGCAAACCAGAACGTTCCGAAACCCAGTACATTTAAACAGAGTACGTAAATTCAACACAATACCCAGACGCAAGCTGCAAGCTCTGCAAGCACGAGCACGCAGACATGGCACACATCTTATGGAAGCGCACAAAGATCAGATCGATATATGTAGAGGACAACATAGAACCGGACCTTCTCGAGGAGCGATGGCTAAGTGCTTTGACTAGCTCGGAATTACACGACCAACTATGGGCTATCCAGCGGGCCCGAGCAGCGGTGCTATGACTCACCCATGGAGGAAGCTCGCCGCACATAATGTGTCGCGTGCATAATGTTCGGGTGGCCTGAGCCCGGGCTGGCAATCTCGCAGGTCCTTTGCTCATTAAAGTTTTTTCCGTCCGTATATGGCTAAACGAGGGAAAAAAGTACTTGGGAGAACATGAAAAAATTATATATGATTGAAAAAGTGGAAAGAAACTCAGCTAGCTGTAATGAAACACGAGGCACTATAGAACTATAATAGGTACGAGTTGGTTAGATGGGTATGGAAAGGGGTTATGGTACCTGACCTCACATTCGGAAATTCAGTACTGTGCATGAAATCGGAAGTTCAGGCATGCATGGAAACAAGACAGAGAATGAGTGTAGGCAGGTTGGCCTTAGGGGCGCACGGGAACGCACCGAATGAGGGAGTTCAGGGCGGACATGAGATGGGCGTCATTGGAAGGTAGAGAGGCAATTAGTAAGCCAAAATATGAACAGAGACTGGCAGTACTGGGGGAAAAAAGGTGGGCGGAAGAAGTGTACAAATATCTATGCATGAAAAGATTGAACACAATGTGGACACTCAGAACTAGGAAGCTGAGGTTTAGATACCTACAGCTGAGAGAGGGGGCCCAACATGGTTATAGTGTGGGAAAGAAGGTGAAGGAGACGTAAAGACAAAGGTGGGAAGAAAGAATGCTCAGAAAGCCAGCGCTAGCTGACACAAAAACAGGTAGAGATGTAGAGAGAGCTCTTAACTCGCGGGGCAGCTCACTATTATTCGAAGCTAGGTCGGGGGTTTTGAGAACAAAAACATACAGGGCTAAATTTGAAGACGTGGACCTTTTATGCACTGCTTGCAGAGCCGAAATTGAGACCACAGGGCACATTGTGCTGATATGCACAGAACTTCGCCCTACCCTGAGTAATGAAGGGAAAGCTAGAGGATTGGTGAAAAAAGTCAAGGGAGAGATGAGATAATACCCTAAATCGGGGAGCTAATGTTTTCTATAGTATTTTAGCTATTTATTTGGGGGGGGGGAGTGAAAACTAAAGTTTAAGGAAAAGGGAAATATAAACAAAAAAAAAAGGGGGGAGTAAAAGGCTAGGTGGCTTCAGCCGCTGACCATTACAAAGGATTTAGCCGCCATCCATCCATCTATCTATACATCCATCCATGTTATCACGTGACATATACGAATTAGCAAGCGGAAAGTTTCAACGAGTTGAATGTGGTGTTGGTTCTTTATTATATGGTGTTATCGTGTGATAGCTGTGGTGAGAGGTGTTCTTTCGTGTAGCTGTGAATATCCTTTTGAACTGGTTAGCGGGTTGCCGCACTGTACGTAGTACCGGTAGCAATACATGCGTGTTCCTGCACTGTCACTGAATTTCCGCGCAGTCCACGCGAACCGAGGAGGCCCTGTGTAGTGTTTGCCAGCAAAAGTGCTTAGAAAACTTTTTTATTGTCCCATCCAAGCAGATACCCGTAAGCATGGCATGTGATGAGAAGCTGTCCGAGGCGTTTGAAAGAGCGCTGAGACTCTCTCCCAAAGTGAAGGACGCTCCAAATTTTGTCACACCTCAGAAGCGTCCGTTGCTGGGTCGTCATTGCTGGTCATCTGCTCGGTGAGCTGTCAAAAATCTTGCATGTATGTTCAGTTATTATATAGGGCCATTTTTTTCTTGAGGCGTTTTATTACTCCATTTTGCATGACTGCACATCGCATAGGACAAACGTGCCTGTGTTATATGTCCTTTCTTCTGTCCTCGTCCTTTGCGCTGTGCAGTCATGTCGATATGGAATCACCAACTCGCCCAAGTTCCCACTTTATCCATATTGCAGCGATGTGGGAGAAAAGACTGTTGAATGGAGGTCAGTATGTTAACTCTGATTGATTTTGTTCCTTCTGTGCATTACTAGGATGTGTTTAGCCTTTGTATTGTCAAATAAGTTCTGTCAGAAAACAGTTTACAAGAATTTCTTCGATGTATACATTCACATTTGGCCTTGTACAGCAGTTTGCACTGGCGGTGATCTACAGGGGCGTAGCTAGGTCGTCTGGTACCCGGGGCCCATAGGCCTTCTGTCACCCCCCTCCCCTGGGTTTAGCCGGCGGGATAGGAGTCTTCAGACGTATATGGCACCCCCCCTCCCCCCACTGGCCCCTTGCACCCGGGGCCCACGGCCCCCCGGCCCCCCCTGTTGCTACGCCACTGGTGATCTATATACTGGGTGTTTCACGTAACTTGAACCAAGGATTTAAAGAAAAACTGGTGAACCGCAGGAGAATGAAACCAACGACATATGGTTTACCGTCAAGTGGTGCTTCTTAGCGTATTTCTTATATTCCGCTTAATTAGGTAAATAACTAATATCATTTATGCAGAATTTTAAATATTCACTTTAGGGTCAAGTGCGTTTTTTTTTTTTTTACGTTGTAAAGGGGATCAAGAAACAACCGATCGAATTTTTTGTGACAACGTACATGCTGCGTGGGAATTTTTTTTTCGGCGTTTAAAGAAAGCCATCGAAATGTGAAACAAAAGCATGTGACTGCGCTCATGCGCTATCATATTGCAGCGCGCGGGCTGGACATTTCCAGTTTAGTTGACCTCTGTGTAGACTGCAAGAACTGCTGCTCGCAGAAACGATGGATTCGAATCTGTGTGCCAAGGCTTTATGGGAACTCAGCTTTTTTGCAAATCCCATGTCCTTTAAACCTTTGTGACCAACTGTATATATGCATACATTCCCAGCTGCATGTTATCAGCGAATGTTTGCACTGATAACAGCTGATACATAAGTGAGGCACATAGATGTCTATAGATGCATAGATGTCTATAGAACCTTTGTACCGCTGTGTGCATGCCTAGAGCAGCTTTTGAGTTGTAGGGTGATGGGCTCGCATGGAACTCTAATGGCAATGCAAAGTTGCAGAGAATTAAGGACATCATTTCTTCTCCTCCCGAAGCTTTTGGTCATTGAAAGCGTGAGTCATGCGAGCTCTGACCAAGAGCTGAATAACCTGGAAACTTTTCAAATCTGCATGGCTGTGCTCGTGTAAGAAAAATTGGTTTAATAAATACCAGTAATTGTAACGGTGCTTGATTCTCCAATTTTTCCAGTATCGGCGCTGCTATGCAGCCTTAAGGCCCCTTCAACCACAAGCACTTTGTTGCAGCCAATATTGAACACAGCTGTACATTTTGCATGAGCAAAGCTTGCTTCTTCCATGAGATGACTTGCTGCACATTATCTAGGGTGCAGAACTGAGACAATTTCTCATATTTATGTTTGCCGCATATTTTGCCTTTGATTACTGTTAAGAGCTCAAATGATGAATGTCTTTCATTTGAGTTGTACCACACTAGGAGTGATAATAGGGTTTTAGCCTATCCATATGCATTTCACCTTTAATGGAAAGTTTGCTCACTGGAGACGTGGGCAGCAATGGGACACTTTGTCTAACAACAATACGTTAAAAACATCTTTGCACTGTTGTTCTCATAAAAAAAAAAAAGTAAGAAACGATATACATGTTGATGATTAAGCGACTGCTTTACGCCAGCAGCTAAGTAGAACATAGTTACTCACTGCAACAATAGTTCTACATAATCTATGATTAAATTTTGTGCCACAAGATGGTGCCACAGTGCTTGTGTGGATCTTTTCTGTAATTCTGTATTCCGTGAAGTGTAATATGTATGACAGGTAAAATTGTCTAATGACGACAGGAACATACTTGCAGAGTTCATGTTGCATCTAGTCGATCCATATGTTGTAACCAAACAGCAAATTTTTTTGCAAACGAGTGCACTTGTGTTCTTAGCAGATGCATGCTTAAACAGTGCATTTGTACACAATGTATGTCCCCTATTGTGCAGCTGGCAAACTGCAACTTTCAGCTTTGAATGAATGCTCACAATTGGTACCTCATGTCAAAGCCAGAAAAAACTTGGTTTGTTAAAAGCATGCGACATCTGGCTTATATGTCACAGAAACTACTACTTATCTCTCTTGAAGTTGTATTTCCTGCATTTGTGAAAACCAAAAAATAAAGAGTTGAAGATTTTCACACAATTTTGGGGGTCCTACTTGAGCTGGAAAAGTGCAACTGAAGTAGCACCACAAGCATGAAACCTCAGTGTGACTGATGCTGTGGTGGCAGCATATCTTTAATCTGAAAGCCAGTCGGGAGAACCCCATACATACAGGGCATTTGCATTTCTGTCCCCCTTTCCTCCTTTGTGTAAATGTGTGCTGTGTATCATGTATTACACTGTAAATGTTGGCTTATGTCCTGAAAGATGGTGCAAAGTATGTTGTTACTACCATGCTCTACGGCCACTGTAGTGAAGACTGCAACAGAAAGTATTTTGCCAAAGGAAATATAAGAATGCAGAGTCCTCTTGTCAAGCATTCTAAGTGAATAAAAAATTGTCAGATTGAGAACTTCATTAAGCTGCCATTAAGCTGAGATTTTTTCATTCATGTTCGGCTATAGCTTGGTCTAACGATGCAATTTGTGAGGCTGGCAGCCCTATGCTTTGTGCATATATGCCAAATTTTTGCAACCATTATAAGGAGCCTTCAATTACTGCACACGTAGATGAACTTCTAACATTGCTTAACCAAAATTGTGCTGCTGCCCAAAACGCAATAAATCTTGGCTCAGCTATAACTCTGAATATTGTGCTGGCTAGGTATGCTGACCTCACTCTAGTCACTTCCTGTGCATCTGCTTTGAGATGCAAAATGTAATCACCATTCACGGGTTCATGTAAATTAAAATCTTTTTGTAGTGCTCGTGGTTATTCTAGCAACACAGCAACATCTGTTTGCAGGCGGCGCCCCTCCTTTCTGAATAGCTCCAGCAGCGAAGATGAATTGAAAACATCTGTGGAGAGGAAGGAGAGGAAGCCGGCTGTTCCCTCACGTGTCGTGACGCCATGCACCACAGCAAAGGCGCTACTGGACGAGGACGCCTGGTTTCTTGAATCTCTGTCTGATAGCACACCACTGGACAAGTGTCATCCCGACACGCTCAAATTTAGGCAGCGATTCAAGGACTCTCGGGAGGACCTCTCAAATGCCCTTTTTTTACTTTTTAACAGGGAGATCTTTGCTCACAAGGTAAGTGTTGCAATGCGTAGCTGTTGCAAATGAGGGTGTCACATTGGTCTTTTAGCAGACTGTGTTCTCATGGCAAAAGTATGGATCTTTCGAGTAGAGTATTTATACAAAGCGAAATCTCCTCATGCTGATCTGTGACCAAAATGGTAATGAAAAGTTAGTGTCTTCATCATCATCAGCCTACTTTTATGTCCACTGCACGACAAAGGCTTCTCCTAGTGATTTCAAATTACCCTTGTCTTGCACTAGCCGATTTCAAGTTATACCTGCAAATTTTCTAATTTCATCACACTATTTCTCTTACTTCCTTGAGTGTGCTTCCTTTCCCTTGGCACTCATTCTGTATCTCTAATAGACCATCGGTTATCTGCCTTGTGCTATACACAGCCTACCCAGCTCTGTTTTTTCCCCTTACTCTCAATGTGGATATCGGTTCCCCCTCATTTACTGTCTCCTGTCTCTTAACATTACATCTATTTTTCTTTTTCGTTCAGTCACTCATTGCCCTGTCCTTAGCTTCTTCTCAACCTTCTTTGTTAACCTCCAAGTTTCTGCTCAATATGTTATTACCGGTAGAATGCAACGAATGTACACTCTTTGTTTCTAGTATAACAGCAAGCAGTCGTTTATGACTTGGTGTTCGTGTTGGCGTTCGTCTTGGCGTTCGTGTTGTCCACTTCTCTACTCTTGTGTCCTCTCTGCACGCCTCACTTCTTTTTTGCATAATGGACTTGGTAATGCCTGCTGTATGTGCTTCAGCCCATTTTTATTCTTCATGTTTCCTTCTCGTTACCCAACTCTGCTGTGGCCTAGACAAACATACTCTAGCAAAATTAGTTCGCATTATTAATTCTACTGGCATTCTTTGAGAACTATGACCAGTTTACAGTATGTCTCTATGTATGCATGTGTGTGTGGGTGTCCATTCCTAAGCTCTTTGCCACAAACTTGGGTCACCGGGTAGTACATGGTTAATTGGGTAGGCTACCATTGGGCTGCTGTGCTGAGTGAACCGAGTTCAAAATAAACTGTTGGACCAATATGTGCCGCCGTTCAATGAACCTCTTTGGCACCACCTTGGGTCACTGGGTGCATACCACCTGTAGTAATAGCCATTACATAAAACAAGTCATCAATAATTGTGCACTAATGATAAGATAGATTGCAAATAGCATAAAGTCTGCAATCATCTCGAAAAGAGATGCACCACATCTTTTTTAAAGATCGGTGCATGTTAAATGTCATTTTTTGAAATTGAATGCATAAGGAAGTACACACTGTATTGTGTGCTTCTTGTTGCTCTGTGTGTGATGCTGTGCTACATTTACCATGTGCAAAAATGACACACTGCTTTGCAATGTGACAGGAATAATATGTTAACAACAGCTGAGAACATGACCAATGGCTGACAATCAACAAGTTTGGAACCATTCAGCTAGTTTAGCTAGCCAGGCAAGGCAGGACCCAGGTCACTCTTATTCGGCCATTGTTCATGTTGGCAAAAGGCTGGGCTTCAATAGTTGGTCTAATGTTTTTGATTATGTGAAACCAGTGTTGGCTCTAGCAGGTCAAAGCATGAATGCGAGCAAACTTTTTTATGTGGATGATAAGACATGTAGATTTTATGTGGGTGCAAGTTAAAACTTGTAGGCTGGTAAAGGTCATGACTCAAATACAAATTTATGCTCCTGAAGGCAACCCAACATAGAATTTATTTGCCTGAAGCTATAAATTAGCAGCATTTGTCGTAAAATTGTACATTGTGTGAAACTTCATCTGCAATACTTCCATGAAGACTTGGGCAGCTCAGATGCCATAATGAGGCATTCACAGTAAATGTTATGCATTTCTGCTGTAATAATTGGCTGATTAAAATTTGATTACTTACATTATCTCGACGCTCTTTAAAAATTTTAATGAAAAGGAACTGCAAGCAAAAAGTTTACAAAGTAGACTTCCGTTAATTTGACTCCGGTTAATCCGATCCCGACCGAAGATCCCGGCAGGCACCGATGCATTTTTATGGGCCTAAATGTTTGTTATTTCAACCTTAAAATTGGCACTCGCCTGACCCATATGGCGACCCCACTAATGACCCATTTAGTGGCATTGTCTGTATCGGCGGAGCTTAGGGACAGTGAATCTGTTGAACACATGCCATCTCCTGTCAAAAATGCCTCTTTTCGGCCCACCCTAGGAAGATTTTCAAGCAATAACGGTAGCTCACAATGTCTGATTACGGTATTAAGCTGACTTTAATAGGCGCTTTTTGTTTTCCGAGAATATTGGGCCAAAATTGCCTGCGGGGTGCAAACGGATGCAAAAACAAAGCATCTTCGGGGCGTTTATACACTTTACTGCATAACATTTCTGCATTGCGCCAAACCTGACTTTTGGAAACCAGCTGCCATTCTGAAAAATTGGGCGCACTTTAGATTTCTACTTTACTTAGAAGCTTTGAGTCATTTCTACGTTAGTTTTCTATTTTGGACACATATAACATTACCGTACGTTTGATTCTGATGCGTGTTAAACTCGAGCAAATACTGCCAAATGAATCGGCAGTGTGTTTTGGCATTTTTGTCTGCATCTTGTTTAATTCGACCCACCGGATAATTAGATCAGTTTCGCCGGTCCCATCAGGGTCGAATTAACGGAAGTTGGCTGTAATATAACCACATCAGTTACCACCTCTATGACGCACTGATGCAGTTGGTGCCACTAACAAAGAGCCATTTAATTAGATTTATTGATTAATCCTTCTTAAAAAGAGTTATCTTTTACTGGCTATTTAATTACTAGTGCATGATATTCACAGGCGCATGAAAGTTAAGTTAGTAAAGGCAACTACCTGTTTTGCCCGTGGTCATGGTCTATTATATTGGCGATGGCAGTCTTAGTGTAACATTGACATGGGCTCTAGTTACTTTCAACAACCTGGATTAAAAGCTGTGTGCTACCTTGCAGCACACATGTGCTGACAATAGCTAATAAAAATTTAGTTTCGTAACCTTGTGTATTTGTTTAAATACATATGTGCTCAGTAAGACGGAACTATTCTCTAAAAAGTGCAGCCATAAACACACATGAGGTTGCTCTTAGAGGAGTGCAGACTCATATTTTCACAGTCACAGAAACTCTACTGCCTGCTTTTTGCACATGGTAGTATACCAGTTAACAGTTATGAAGGTTAGAAAACAATCATTTTAATTTGATAAATAAAGTTGGTCTCAAGAAGCTAGACCGGATGTCATCGACATCATTGTGATGTTATGACACCGCAAATTTGTTGTCATATGCGTAGTAGTAAGGCTAGGTATGATTATGTACTTTATAAAACATAAACAAGGTGCCTGCATGCGTTTCTTCTCACATGTGCTGGTCAGTAATTGCACAAATGGAGCAAGCCAACATATCATGTGCTGTATCATGACACATCCTCAGCCTGCGTACTGAAACCAGAACTGGTTTGTAAAAAACAACTATTATTGTAAATGGTTTAGGGTGGTCTGACATTTGCCAGCATTTTTTCTTCGATTTAGAGGGCTTGGACTTTCATTTAACGCAGTTGAATGATAAATAAAAATGTCATGTCAGTACGCCTTCAAAGACATGTTGCATAGTAACCCATTTGCTGTACATGCAATGCATTGTTTCTTTTTTATCATTTGTCTTTGTGTGCATATCTTATTTCATGGTGTAGTGAATATGATAAAAAAATGCAATTATTTGGTTCTAATTTTTTATTTCTTCTTCTTATTTTTTCTTTGAATGAGCTTTAAGGACAGAAGCGACACCATAAAATGGAAGTGGTGCTCATACACTGGATAGGCATAATTAGGCTGCTGATCGTGGTAATGTTGTAATGGTCGGTTTGTTTGTTAGCTGTCAACTGAGCCCCATTAGCAGCCATAACTGCCTTTTCTAGTTTGTACGTGTAACAAATCTGCAATATCGTTAAGTACTGAAGTTACTAGGTTATAGGAACTACAATAAACTTTTTTTTTCTAAGAGTGAAGTAGCCTTCTGCAATAGCACAGTGTTGGCCAATGCATTCTCCCCTGTGTTAGTGGCCAGATGTCTGCTGACATTAGGCCAGTGTCAGTTGCCAAACTCGAGCCCATTATTGTAGCCAACTTCGGGTAGACCTTGGCAATGTTGGCCAGGAATGCGGGGCCAGTGTTGTATAACATACTTTTGTCCCATTGGGTAGGCCGTAACTATCTCTATTTGCATTCATATAATGCAGTGGAGTTTATTTGATGACTCGTAAAATAACATGTGTATTACTTTTATAACGAGAAGTAATGATGCTTGCTGTAGCTGTATACTGCGGCTTAGAATAGTGCGATAACGCTGAGCTGGTTGGTTTTGATTCATTCTTTAGCACACAGCAAAACAAACAACCCCACAGAGAACAATTGATTAGACAGCACTAATTAGCAACAGTGGCATGAGTGATGTGTTACCACTCCGTGCGGACACACTTTCTGGTAATGAATCACCGGTTGTGTTATGCTGAAATGTCTTAATAGCTGTGCTCCGCACCGGGTGAGCCATATGCTCGAGCACTGCTTCAGCTGCACTACCACGTTAAAGCTCCACAGGCACACGCAAACCACTGTAGTGCTTCAGACAATTGTGACTAAAGCCCACGAAGGATATTTCTTATCCATTTAAGTCATCACCTCCATTCCCCTTCGTTTTGCTGAGCTGCACTCAAGCTATTATTCGCAGCCTCCTGTAACCAAGAAGTTCGGTTTTCTGCAGCATTTGTCAATGCAGTAACTGAGCTCGCCACATTTTTAAGTGCAAAATTCGGTAATAAAGAATTGCGCCACAGATATATTCTGTGGCATAGAGTGTAAGGTGCGGCTTCCTTAGTGATTCAGGTGGGAAAAAAAATCTTTGTTGCATTCTGTTGATGCCAATATCGTAAAACTGGAGGTACCTTAGGTTTTTATCTTTAATGTAATGCTCTTCAAATGTCCAGGCCTACAAGAGGATATATTGCTTACATGCATGTTAAAGAACCCCAGGTGTTCAATATTAACCCGGTGTCCCCAACTACGGCGTGCCTCATAATCGTACATTGTTTTTGGCACGTAATATCCCAGAATTTAATTTTCAATACATTGTTTACGCTGCTATAATAAAGCCTCTGAGCCAAATTTCACTATTTTGGGTAGATTTTTAGAGATGTTACAGCTGGTGCAAGAACTAAAAGTAAAGTAATTCCACTTCAATGTGTCCGATTACAGTAGACCTGTGTGGTGTAGAACATCTAATTAATAGATTGAAAGTTTCTTATTCCCCTGGTTGCGACGCGATCAGTCCGAAGTTCTTGAAATGCACAAGCGAGTATAGTTCCATTATACGAACAATATTTTTGAATAGTCATTTGACATGGGTTCTATCCCTGCAGAATGGAAGATAGGAAAGGTGATTCCACTTCATAAAACAGGTAATAGGCACTCTCCACTTAACTATCGTCCCATTTTGCTCACTAGTATCCCATGCAAACTTCTTCAGCATATCTTATTTTCTAATCTTGCTAACTTTCTCGACTCTAATTCCTTCTTCACACACTCACAACATGGCTTTTGCAAAACTTATGCATGCGAAACACAGCTAATATTGTTTACACATTAAGCTGCTTGCCATTCTTGATCATTCTTCTCTTGCGGATTGTATATTTCTAGATTTTTAGAAAGCATTTGATAAAGTTTGTCATAATGTACTAATGTGTAAACTGAATATGCTTAACCTTGATCCCCAATTACTTACTTGGCTTGAGTGTTTCCTGTCAAGTTGTTCTCAGTTCATTTCTGCTAACAGCATTGACTTTCCCTCTAATCTGGTTTCCTCTGGCGTGCCGCAAGGCTCTGACCTTGGACCGCTGCTATTTCTAATTTATATTAATGACTTACCTTCTTGTATAGCATCTCATATATTCATCTCTTTGCTGATGACTGCATAATATTTCGAGAAGTAACTACTAACTATGATACAGCCACTCTTCAATCTGATCTTAATGCTATCAGTGCGTGGTGCAAAACATGGCGCTTGGAATTAAATACTAGCAAATGTAAGTCAATGTGGGTATCCAGATTTAGTAACACTCCACCAGCCTATTACATAGACAACATCCCACTCGATTGCATTTCATCCTGTAAGTTCGTCGGTGTTCACGTCTCATCTGACCTTACCTAAAGGACACACATTGCACACGTAATAAGCAACGCTAATAGATATAATTAGGTTACCTCCAACGCAATTTTTCACATGCGCCAGTCTCTCAGACTGATGCTATCCGGCCTAAACTCGAATACGCCGCCTCAGTTTGGAATCCTAGCCAAATAATACAATTTATTCAGCGGAAATGGCGTTGAACAACTCCGCATGATACATGTTCTCCAACTATAACACGACAGCCAGCATCACCACAATGAAGTCTGAAGTACAGTTAGCACCCTTAGCATTGTGGCATAAACACTTGCGGCTCTCTCTCTCTTTCATAAGGTACATCATCATCCCATACTATGAAACAGGCTTCTTACGGCACCACATTACATATCATCTTGGCTTGATCACCAACACAAAGTTGGTATTCCATCTTGTAGATCCTCCTCCTCCTTACACTCATTTGTCTTGCAAACAGCTGATGAGTGGAATCACCTTCCTCTAACTGTTGCCTCCACAAGTGATACTAACCGTTTTAAAGAAACCTTATGCGACATTTTGTTTTCAGTATACTTGTTTTCCCCGTGTTTATAACTGTGGTTTGAATGCTCCTTTCACATAGAATTTTGCACTGTGATTATTAACATCCCTTATGCACTTTGATTTATGTAATCTATGTACGTCGAAATATGTAGTTTGAATTATTAGAAATAATATTTATTTACTTTGGTTTGTTATCCACTGATATTGTATAGTTATACTAGTATATTTTGATTGTTTGCTGATGCTGTTGTGCTTAATTTATGAACTTATTCCCCACTCCCCTATGTAATTCCTTTGGTCCTGAGGGTATAATAAATAATAAAAGTAAATTATTACTTCTGATTTTTAATAAGAGGTCACCCCCACTTTGTTTGAGCTGACTGTACAGTCAAAGCTTGTCAGAAGAAAGTTTTATCGGAAATGAAAATACCTTTTTTTATATCTGACACTTGTTATGTGCACATATACTTACATGCTGAAACAGGTGAGATACATTTTAGGTTTGCTCTGCTACATCTGATAAGTCGTTGCATCCATGTTTTTCATATCAAGGTTCGGCTGTATTCTGTGTGGTTTTCACAAAATGCAGCTACAAATCAATTTTTTCATTTTGCCACGAACAGCTTCCTCCAGGCGAAATTTCCTGGAACAGCCGGTTGACGTCAACAGCGGGCCGATGTTTCAATTTGGCTGATTACAACTACCGTGTGGAGCTCTCAGCAAAGATTCTCCACAATGCGGAATACACAAGAGACACTCTACTGCATGAACTATGCCATGCGGCAGTTTGGTGTGTGCACAATTACGAGCGAGGTGGCCATGGAGAACTGTGGAAGTTCTGGTGCGTGTTGTATTTCTTGTTATTTATTTGTCACGCCCTCGTAGTCTCAAACCAGTGAGAAGTCAGAATTGAGAAAAAAAAGATTTAGGATGCGAGTAGTAGGGTGCTTTTTGAACATGCTGCAGCAAACGTTGCGCGTGGACATATGCTAATGAGACAACGAGGATGTGCAATGGAACAACCTAAGCTGAACCTGAGTCACTGTGCTACGTGGAAAGTACTGTCGATGTGAAATAAAGGCAAGCATTAAACCATTCTAGAATTTAGGTTACCTCGCAACATTTGCTTTATGCAAGTAGTTAACTTGGGTTAGATTTGACTGGTTCCTATTGTGCTCCAACTAGGATTTCAATGATGTAGAACCTGCTCTACTTTCAGCCACATATTTTTTTAATGCGCAAGCATTATATGTCCCATTATGTGAAAATCTATTGGCGCAGTTGGCATGACTGAAAGATGGCACGAAAAAATGGCCGGCGGCACGAAGAGTAAGAACATGTCAAGAAATGCTTGAATTGACTTCAAATTTCTCAGGGAGATTCCTGTAAACAAAGTAAATTAATGTATTTGAAAAGGAAATTTGGTAAATTTTGATCTGGGTGGGAATTGAATCCGGGCCTCTGAGGTGCAAGACAAGCACGTTGCCCCGACACCACGGCGGCTCCTGGTTCTGGTTGACTAGAAGTGTGTCCTGATGCGTGCGTCATTGGGCATGTGACGGTGGAGCTGATTGGGAGGCGATGTCGCCACGTCATGAGTGTATAAAATAAAAAGCATTAATGTCTAACTGAACGCCGCTGAGCGGTCCTTAAGGTTATGAGCTCCTCACAAGCAAGTGAGCACGTTGATATGCGCGGCACATTTTCGTTTGGTCTTACAGAGGCACACTTAGAATGCAGGCGAGAGCTTGCGCGGACAAGGAATGTGCAGAAAAAAAAGCATTTCACCAAAGGAACTATAATGCTTTCGCATTCCCACACGTAAGCAGTCCGAAGTGTCTCCGCCCAATTTTCTTCCTTTGTTTCTCTCCTTTACCCAGCAACAGTTTTTAAAGAAAAGTTTAAGAATGCAATAACTGATTTCACTGAGCAGTGTAGTATCACCACTGGCCAGCTTATACAAGACAGCCACCAACCATGTTGTAAATGCTTGTACAACTGAGTTGCCCCATACTGAGTTAATTCAACTGGAATACTTTTGCATAGGGTTCAACGTAACAGCTGTTGAAGTTTTTCAATTACTTTGTGCACCAGAAATACTAGTTCAAGTGATATTTATTAAAGTATTGCTGTATTCACTCTGTAGCATATTACATTGTTCAATGCGGATTTGCTTCTTTGCCTTACTTTGGCACATTGCATATAGCTCGCATTGCCGTATGCATAAGCTTCATGGTTATCCGACATTGCACCCTTCTTGTGTTCTTCTAGGGTGGATCGTGCTGCCCGAAGATTCCCCAAGCTTCCCCCTGGTCAAAGATGTCACAACTACAAGCAGTCACGATCAAGGAAACTTACCTTCAATTGATGTCCACGCTGCCTGTAATCTTTTTTTTTTTTCTCATTAAGCAGGTACGTTCTCGTTAAGCTCGACAGGTTCACATTTCCTTTTTTAAAGTGCCCGTCTCCTTTTCTAGCATGACCGTGGCTGTGCATGACTCTCAGCGCGGTTGAGTGCATATGCAGCTCTCGCGCTCTATTATAGAGGTAAAAGGTAAGAGGTGGACTTACCTACAGAGAAGAGTGTCAAGCAGTCACTCCCTTGAGATCAAATTAACGCACAAGCATGCCAAAGTCATTACCACTTAAATATGTTACATGGCAATTAGCTGTACACTAAAGATTGCACTAAAGATTTGAAGTAAGGACACCAAAAATGGTTGTCAGAGGGCGAGGACGAGGGCAATGCAAGTACATAACACATGTGCGTGCAAGAAACTATACTGTCTCAGTAGTTCCTAGCAACAAAGCCAAGGCTAGCAACCAGTAAGCGCAGATTCTAGTGAGCGAGATGTAGTGCCATAATTCTGACCTCGTTGCATGTTTAAATGGCCCTTTCAAATGGTCCTGTCAGCAGGTGTTTACTTGGAAGCGTCTCTGCAGGTCACAGCTGCAGTTCATTGCACAATTCTGCTTCACTTTTAATAAATTAATTATTGAGCTCTATGATACTGAAAATAGAGTTCTCCACTTGTTCGAATGAAAACATGCAAAGAAAAAAAATGCAACGCTGCCTTATAAACATTATTTTCACTTAAAAAGTACAAACAATTAGTTGCTTTGACAGCGGCTCAATTTATACATGTAGCCTGCACAGCTGCAACACTGCGACCTACTGCGGCACAGCTGTAACCCCATACATCACCATGCAACACTTTGGAGGATTCTTCCCTGAGTAGTGCTTCGTCCTTCACAGAAATAGCATTAGCAGATTCGCTTCTGTGGCGTCGTCCCTAGCTGCTTTTTTACGTGAAAGGAAACAATAAGTTGGCATTGAACATGCTCAGCACAGTGCAGAAGCAGTGTGGTAGATGTATGCAAATTGTAATTAAGGAAGTGTCTGCACTTACGAATGTCAGCGAGCGCACCGTGTACAAGTGGATGTTACAAGAGGAATCAAGAGGTGGCGCCACCATCCTGCGCAATGCGCCGGCCGCATGCTCCTTGTGAACCCTCCACTTTTGCAATCTCTGCAACCCTCTTTCTCCTTTGTATCAAAACATCTAGAACACGGATGCCTTTTTGATGTCAAAGCAAATATGGAACGAATTTTCTACTGTTGCTATCACAACAGCTGATCTCGCTGCGCAGTTGTAGATGACAGGGTGCGGAAGGGCACCATTAAGATGTGTCTGCCCTCCCAATTGGTAAAAGAAGCATGTAGCTTCTACAGTGCTGCACAGAACTGCTGAAGCAGTTAATGATGTTGTAAAGGGTGCTCTGTGATGAAATTCAGAAGCCGCAAAGGAAGTGTGATAGATGTAGTGAGAGTTTGAAAAAAAAACAAGAACACCTGCTCTAATAAACTACCCAAAACTGATGGCATAATTGGCAAATATGTGAGAGAAGAGGATTAACCTACAGGTTAAATCATTCTTAATCATGAATAATTGGACGAGGTCACATGAGCAAGAACAGGCAAATGTCAGCACCGACATGCTCGCTTCACTTGCTCAACAGCAAGGAAGGGAACCACAGACCAAGCTACAATGTTAAGGCAATTGTGCATGTCTCTCTGCAGTTGAAATGAAATTCGCCATGATCACTGCACATCATGCCAGCAGGAAGTAGTGCCAGCTTCTAGTGATGCAGAGAGAAATAATTTTATCTATGCTTTGTGCACAGCCATTGGTCATTCAATATATCAATGTGTGTAGTATCCATTGGATGAGTAATACATTTGCATCTATGTAAGAATAACACATTCATCTACTTTGAATACTTTCTTTTGGAGGGGGATGGGGAAGGCTTATTGACAACCTTCAGCACATGGCACTTTGTTTTGGGAAGGATGCCTCATGGCAGCAAAATATGTGTTCATTTAGGCCTCTCTCTCTCTCTCTTTTTTTCTCGCAGCACTGGACACCGGACAGCAAGATAACGATGTATATAAGCTGCCAACAGCAACACAGGCGATGTACAATCTTGAATGTGTACAAATTTTAAGTATGACCAATCAATTGACAAGGCAGCTGGTTGCCACACCCTGATTTACTTGAAATTAAACTTTTGAAGGTTACCCTCGAAGGACACGTCGATAAGCTACGCTGGTTCTCAACATTCCGAGATGGAATTGCTTGTGAGTGATAATTGTGGCATTGTGGCATGTTTTGTTATTGAAAACGTCTCATTATGAGCCTTTTGTGATGCATCTACTTGTATTTCAAATGTCAAATTTTGCACAGAGTCTGCACTGTACTTACACTATATTATATATGTGGTATCAATACCCAGAACCTTCACCAATTGTAATAAAGGTTCTATTCCCAGCGTTCAACAAGTGAAAGCCAGCCACGATATAGTTAGGACCAATAGCTCCAGCTCCAGCCTTGTTTAATGTTACTTTATTTTATTTATTTATTTATTTATTAAGTACTGCTAGCCTGAATTCCAGGCCTTAGTGCAGGAGTGGGTTACACTTCGGCACAAATGTACATGAACAACAAAAGAGCACACATACAAACAAACGGAACTGGAGAAAAGTGACTGGTGTGTCAAGTACGGCACTGAATAATATAATTTCAGATGGCAAAATAATGGATATATGAACACAGGTCATATCGCAATAGTAGATATATGAACACACATCAAGACGCATTAGACAAGAGCGTTGCTCAACAATTGTCAACGTGAAGAAAAAAAGAAAAAAAAAAGAAAGAGAAGTATTTGGTTATATGCGTTATACATGCCAATGCGATGCACAGTGTAAAGAAAACATGACTGTAAAAACACCAAGATAAAGAAAAGCAGGATATAAGTGTGACGCTTTCATGGAATGTTGCTAGACTATTGGTGATAAGACACTATCGTTTTACATTTTGATGTGCGGCAGTGAAAGCGGCAACAGAAGAGTTCCCGATTACTTCTCTGGGCAAACGATTCCAATCACGGATTGTACGAGGGAAGAAAGAATTCATGTAAGTGTTAGTTCTGCAAGAAATTTCGCTAACTTTTTTTGAATGGAAAGAATGAGTGGGACGCTGCGTAAGAGGTTTCATGTATGTGCTTTTGTCGATTCCAAGGTTATCTTTGTTCGTAGGGATTCTAGATTTGCAGAAATTAATAGAGCAGTTGGCAATGTTTTGTTGCTGTACGAATTAAAAATGAATCTAGCTGCCTTTTGCCGAATATTTTCTAGTTTCCTTATATTCGTCTTCGTGTGCGGATCCGATACTGCTGCAGCGTATTAGAGTCGTGGCCCTGTATACATTTTATTGGCCAAAAGATTTACATTGCTTAAAGCTTTGGGAAGTGTTCACCGTAAGTAGCCTACTAGTTGTCTCATGGCTTTCTTGTGTATGTAGGTGACGTGATCATTCCATTGAAGATCAGATGTAATAATTACCCCTAGGTATTTGTAGCTTGAAACTACAGACAGATTGTTACCGCTGATACTATAAGTGAAAGTAAGTGGATTCATCTTATGCGTAATTGCCATTGCTACCGTTTCGCTGTGGTCTATTTGCATATGCCACGAAGCACACCAATTTGTAATCTGGGCTAAAGATTTGTTAAGAGAAACCTGGTCATCAGAACTGTAGATTTCGTTATATAGGATGCAGTCGTCTGCAAATAAGCGAATTTTTACGGGTATGTCTTGAGCAATGTCGTTTATGAAGATAAAAAAGAATAACGGCCCAAGAACAGAACCTTGGGGGATACCTGAATGAACCTAGGCAGAATCTGAACTGACATCGTCGACGGACACTGATTGCTGCCTAAAAGACAAGTATGCTGCAATCCATGTAAGGAGGGAATCGTTTTTAAGTAGAGGTCTTAGTTTCAAAACAAATTTCGGATGCGATATACGGTCAAAAGCTTTCTCGAAGTCGAGGAATACAATATCAACCTGACCAGATTTATCCTACGCTGCTGCAAAGTTGTGAATGCTCTCTAGTAGTTGTGTTTTCGTAGAGACTCCTCGTCGGAAACCATGCTGGCGACTATAGATTATTTTATTATCTTCAATGGAGCTGGAAATGCGTTTGAAAATAGTGTGTTCGAATACTTTGGCACTAGTGCAGAGAAGAGAAATTGGCCTATAAGAGGTAACAATGGATGGATTACCTTTTTTGGGTATTGGGGTTATTCTGGTGCATTTCAAATCACTAAGAATTTCAGTGTGTGACAATGATTTTCTAAATATTAAACATAAGAATTTTGCGCACCACTCAACATATCGGTATAGGAAAGCGTTACAGACTCCATCTATCCCAGATTACTTTTTGCTGTCTAGTTTAAGCAAAATTGATTGTATTCCCTCCTCACTGATAATGATGTCATCAATGGGTGGTACTTCTTCAAATGTCAAAAAATGTGGAACGATACCATCATCGTCAGTGAACACCGAGCAGAAGTAGTTGTTCAGCGCATCAGCCATTTCCTTCTTATCAGTTCTAGCCATACCGTTAATTAGGAGACTCGCGATAAATTTTTTTCCCTTTGGAGATAGGTGTCGCCAGAATTTTTCCGGGGATGTAGAAAGAAAACATTTTAAAGACACATTTTGATAATAGTCCTTTGCCCTCTTGATGTCGTGCTTTAGTCAAGTTCGCAGTTCAGATAAATTATCACTATGAGCAGAGGGGCGTCGTCGGTGCTGCCTACTTACTTTTTTTACTTTTCTTCCCAGTCGAGCAATATCTGTTGTCATCTAAGGATTCGTAGTACGCTGCTGTCTCCGCTTCCAAGGGACAAAATTGTTCATGCATTGCCAGACCGTGTCTTTGAAAAAACACCACAGGCTGTCGACAAATATGTTGCTTGATTCGTACTGCGATACAAAAATAGAAAATGAACAATCTATAATGTATCTAGTACGTCGACATCGCTGGCTTGTGCAAACAAAGGAATTAGCCTCTCTTTTCTCTGTTTTTCAGGCACGACATTAACTGGGATTGTGAGACAAGTCATTTTGTGATCTGATATTCCCTCAAAAAGATGCACTGTTGGGTTTCGCTTGAGCAATGTATTGTTAACGAGGAATAAATCTAAAACTGAGGTGCTATTTCCATTGACGCGTGTTGGTAGTTTTACAAGTTCAGTTAAAGCATGGAGGAGGATGATGTCAACGAGAGGTTCAGCGGAAGCGTGATGAGTTCCCATCAGGGAACTTGTCTGCCCAGCTGACATCTGGAACGTTGAAATCTCTGACTAATAATAAATTGCTCTTACTGTTTCTAGGTGCACATAGGAATTCATTAAGTTTGTCAAAGAAAACACTGGGTGAACTTGGTGGGCGATAAAATGCCCCTACCAGAAGGTGGAAATCGCCTGAAACAAATTTTACTCTAACACATTCTACGTCTGCAATATCGGGTAACCTCGTCACAATCACAGATTCCCAAAACATAACTGCTACACCGCCGCCGTGGGAGCCCCTATTTTTCCTGTAAATTCTAGACCCGACTAGTGTAAATTTCTTAGTCACTCATGTCGCAGTTCAGCCATGTTTCAGTGATAACTAATATATCCGGGTTATGAGTTATCACAATAGTTTCAAGGTCCACCGTTTTATTGACAATGCTGCTGACATTTATGTTTACACAACAAAGTGTTCTTTCCGTGCAGCTTCCTTGTCATTTTGGCTGTACACTCGCTTTTCTGTGTTTGTGAAGAGGGACAATCTTCATTTCGGCAGTGTTCCATTCAAACAATTCATTGTCAATTTTAACTTTATCGTGAACCAACCTCACCTTTTTGCCATTACGTCTCGCGTCAGCAGTGTTATCCCAAAGGTGTTTCCTAAGCTGTCTGGTTGCGGCTGAAAAATCTTCAGAAATCAATATACTGCTTCCTTTCAGCTTAAAGCAATTTTTGAGCACCATCATTTTTTCGCGATGGTCGAACAATTTCAGTATCGTAGGCCGTGGTCTATCCAATTTCCTCATTCCCAATCTGTGAATTATTTCGACAGATAGTACTTGCAAGCTCAGTTAGTTCCGGAATGGATCATCAACCACGCTTTCTGTGACAGATTCATGCATTTCCCGAGTGTTTTCAGGAATACCAAATATGATTAGATTATTCTTTTTGCCTCGGTCCTCGATCTCAACTAACTTTCTTTCCAAATTTTGGATTGTTCTTTCCATATCGGTCATTTTCTCGCGAACTTCTTTCACTACAGCCAGAGATGTCTCAACATCCTTAAGTTTTCCCTCTATTGCGTCAAATCTTTGCTGCATGCTTTTTGACCATCAAGTAGCTGTTGTAAAAGCTGTTCAGTGCTTGTACCAGGATTACACTCTGTCTCCACAGAGCATAAGTAAGGACAGTGCAGTGTTTCATATACACAACAGAAAGCAGCAAACACAGTTGGGGCACGTCAGCTGGACCAAAAATCGGTTGCTAAATTTGATAGTTGAATATGTATTACTAACCTGCGTGAAAAATGCAAGGGGGTTTGTCATGATGTTGACAGATGGCCAGCCGACATGCCCACTCTGTTTTAATGTTTAATAATAATGATAAGAATAATGTTTAATTTCATCTTCTTCACTACGCTAGGCTTTTTGTAAGATCCAATCATTCATTGCAGTTGGCCTTTAAAGGACCTCTCACCACCACCAGGTTTGGGCAGTCCAATACATTAGATCATGCGGCTCTAGTAGCCTGTGCAAAATGTTGAACCAGAACTGCCATGAGAACTACAGAAATTCAAAATAAAGGCAGCCTACGCATTTGATACAGTCGCTTTCCTCACCACCTGTTCTTTTGAGCGATGATTTTGCAGATTTATCCTGATACATCACAAATTGGACTGTCACGTTAGTCAATGGACCCTCTGCCATGGTTCCCGCTTTCTCTTCTTTGGTTTTATTTCATGCCTGAACAGTGGTTGGAGTTACGCGTAACCTTTAAAAAGAGAACCTGAACTTCTGTTTGAGTTTTGTGGGTAAACATGTTCCATGGGAACAGCACGGAGTATTGAACATATCATCCAAGTTTTGTAGTTATACACATGGAGCTAACAAAACGTCCAGCTCCAATTTTTACAGTTACATCTGTTATGGGCTCACTACCCGAGCCTTTTTGATGTCTGCCGATGTCCGTTGCTGGATGTTCAGAATGCATTGTCAAAATTTGCGAGTTGAAGATACCTCTCAGCAACTCCACCAATGCTACAGCAAAGAATACTGAGCTTGGACTGTGTGCCTAGCCTCTTGAGTGCATATTGAATTAATGGCTGATGAAATGCTCTGCTGGTTGTCCATAACCCAGCATCAAGTTGAAATATCATATGTGATGCCAGTGACAAGAAGCAAAAGGTGGAACAGGAAAGAGGAGACTGAAAGAGTTGTCTCTCCTCTTCTCCGCCACTGGGGAGCACCACCTCCTGCACACACAAAGACAACTCAGACTAGAAGCATCACTGACTAAAGTCTCAATCTCAAAAGGAGATTGTGTGCATGCATCTGTGAATCTTTACTTCAAACAATACCGCATAAAACACTGAAAGACTTACTGCACATAATGTTTTCACCAGCTATTATGTCACTGCTTCCCATACAAATGAAACTGCAAGTTTTTAAGCATGAAATGCTTTTCACTCCCATTATCGGCGACCTTCAAGTGAGCTTGAGCCAGAAGCCAGAGCCGTTATCCGGGCACTCAAGATGAGATTGTTGCAAGAACAAAACGAGATCATCCAGGCAACCAGTCAAAACTTAACAAAAGGCAGTCTCTGGCCCTCAGTCCTTTGTACAGGACCTCATTACATCCGCTAGTTACTGCCCAGACAAGTTACAAAAAATATTGCTTCCGAGTTCTTCCTAATGTTTGTTCACAATACCACTCAAGCTGTAACTTCCAGTATGCTTAAGTTTTATTTGTCATTTCCAATAGCGATGTTCAAAAGGCAGATACAGGGCACCTTACACTTGTTTGTCATCTTTTAGCACTGAGACAGGGTTACCTGTGCTCTTTTCAACGCCAGCAGTCCATGAGTTTCGTGGCGTGGGTTTCGATCCGCCTTGAGAGATGGTGCCGTGCTGCGCGAGCAAGCCGGCAGCATCTGGCATGGCATGGGCACCTACCTAAAGCTGCCCATTTGCAGCTGACCACTTCGATGTGACCAGATGAAAATGTAGCGAAAGACGCTGAGTGTGGTGCACTGTTGAAAGAAGAAATACGGTTGAAGGCGCCGGCATCACAGGCAGCAAAAGATGCCATATGGTCGCAGTTGTTTTCTGTCACTGTGACAGGAAACAGTTGCATCCATATGAGCCAGTGCACAGTATGACGTGGTGCGGTGTGGTGTGCCGTTGCAAACATGCACTACATCCGCTTTAAAATTGTGTATATAGTATTGTCTCTAGTCAGACTGCTTTGCCAGTAGCCATTTCGTGCTTACATCTATTCTCGATTACGGGAGAGCCAGCAATTTGCTCCTCCTCACCATTTCTGAAACTGCCAGCTGGCTGTTAGCTGACGTGAAGTGGCAGCAATCCACAGACACCAATCATGAGGACAGCAACATTTTACAAACCATGCGTTTCAATAACACTTTTACAAATTAAAGAAAACCTAAATATACAATGTACAAGAAAGCTTTCTACAAGTTTTGTGGGTTGTCCCCAAACAATAATTAGCGCGTGCCTTGCTTGCATTTACTTTCTCAAAAACACTGTGCTCTATACTTACCTGTCAAAATGCTATGGTACACTGATAATGCGCATGGCATTATTCACCTCAAAGTACTAGGCAGGAAAGTAAAGGTGTGCAAGATAGATGATAATTATTGTTTGGGGACAAAATAAGTCTCAAAGGGTGCAAACGTTTCTTAGGGCACAGCTGTTCGGAAAGAATGAGCAGGCCACAGTTGTACACCAAACAAGCAGCCAAAATCACCAGTAGCGCAGCATAAATAGTTCGATAGTGGAAGAGGGGACAGATTTATCTGATCTTACTCTCCAAAGGGCCTGCTTACCAACACTCCCTATCCCCTTTTGCATTGCGTGTGTTGCAGAGATTATGAAAGGAATGGCCCAGTTGATCCCTTCACAGATAAGGTTAACAAAGCAGACAGAGAGCTTCCATGCCATGGTCATCAATTTTAATATGAGAAAGCACCTGAGCAAGACAAAGGTGGGGAGGCATAGGTACGAAGGATAAGGAGAAAAAAAAAGTGAGACTAGCATGTGGTTGCTGGTACACATATATACATGGTCATGAAAGTGAAAGATTGCCATCCATGTGACAGTAGCACAAAGCTACAAAGGAGGGTTCCTCAGAAAAAGCTCTGCAGAAGAAAAATTTGTTCTGGTCTGGAGAACAAATCCGGAACCAATGCCCTTCTGGACAACTTGCTTTACCATTTGAAGTGCAGAAAAACTGAATATGGCACATCACTTGTACAGAAACCTGTGAGGTGTAAAACTTCCTTTCTGAGGAAACAGTACAGGTTTCCTTCGTAGCTTAGATCATGCTGCTATGAGGTGGATGACACTTATCTTTTGTAAAGCTTGCTCCATCTCGTGGATTTCCGCAAAAGTGATTTGTCAGATATTACATGGTCCCTTTGACGGGCAGCCGCCGCAGCATTCCTGACCTGTCGGCAACTGTAAAAGGTCTGCTTCCTTTCCTGCATTTGCCAGTGTGTGTGACACTGGCGTAATTAATTCACAGACCTTCAGTTTTGAGGCTAGAGCAGATTAACCCTTCACTGCGCAATGTTGCATATTTACAGCACGGCAGAAGATTGCAACAACAGCAAGTGCTTGCAACATTCGGTGCTTTCTCTGCACATTGTTGTATTCTTGCAACATACCTTTGAATAATGCACTACAATTCGCTGGCACCTACACTACAGCTGCAGGAGCTGAACCCAGACAAGCATGGCAGATGCCTAGCGAGAGCACCATCAGTAATTCAGGTAAATTTTGAAAGGTGCAAGTTGATTTCTGTGGGCATAATAAAGCAAAAGGAAATATCAACTTTCCACATCTTTTTGATCTAGTAGACACTAAGAAGCCTTATTATATATATATCAGAATATGTTTTCAGTGGTGTACTATGTTTCAAATGTGCAATAATGTGCACCAAGATGTCTTTCTGCCGCAGAATGAATGAAACAGGTCCTAAGCACTTCTGTAGCTGTGGAATACCATTTGACAATAAAGAGTGACTTGTGCAGGAGTGGCAATGTCCTCGACTGTGTGTCTCCTTTTTTGTAAGTCTGGCTTGCAGAAGTGTTTGTGAAAGGTCTTTTGGGCTGAATGTGTGTAATATACAAGAGAAATAAAGTGAACAACCATGATGAACCTATACAGAAGTTTCTCCCCCTGGAAGAGATGAAGACTGACCTGGCTGGACCACTGTGTAAGTCAGAAAAACAGCAATTTAAGAAAAAAGTTAAGCAAATAACTGGAGGAGGAATTCGTCCACATGAAGGGGCAATTCACTATCCACCTCAGTATGTCGAAAGAGTACGGGAATTATGTCTCAACTTTCAAGATTTGTTTCAATAAGCATTAGCTATACTTGTCCCCCGATTCATATCGGTCACTGGTTGTTTTGGGGTTAAATGTGGCAAAGGTGCAAGTTCCTTGTGTGCAAAAAATCTGCATCACGTACCATTCGAAATGTGCCTACCATTGCTCTACAAGCAAGAACAGTTGCTAACTTTTGTGTCACACCTGCATGAGCATACATTTCTGCATGCACAACTGGGTGCATTGTAGGCAAAAGCAGCAGCAATGCAAATTTTCTGCAATTCTATTATTGTTGCTTGTAGTGTGGAGCCTAACTTTGTTCAACAAACATCAATTGCTTTCTCTTGAACCACACTAATCAAAATGTATTTTCTTTGTGATCGTGTTTAAATAAAATCTTTAACGAAACCACATTTTTTTCATCTTTAGCTCTCCGAGACCCCCCCATGTCAGCTGCCCTGCTGTATTCCGATTCTGTATTCTGATGAAGGCAGAATGCAAAAACTCTAGCACGGTATGCTTTGGGGGTGCATTAAATAATTCCAGGTTGTCAAAATTATTCTGCAGCCCTTCACTATGGCATCTGTCGTAGTCCCTGATTGCTTTTAAATGCTAAAAGAGCACTGACGTGACATTCAATAAAAGTCCAAACCACATAAACCTTAGAAAAAAATACTGGAAAGCATGAGAACGCTCTGAATAACTTACTATATTACTTGTTTTTATAAACCAGCTTCAGTATTGGTATCCAGGAGAGGGGAGATATTTGTCATAAACAGAAAAGCTAAGGTTATGTTCTAGCCTGCTACCAAGCATTGGGGTAGGTGAATGAGAGGGAGACAGCAAAGAAGATATGATCAAGAAAAAAAAAATTAACTGGAAACACTTATTACAGTTGTATATCCAGTTCAGAGAGAGAGAGAAATGAAGAGGGAAAGGCAGGGAGGTTAACCAAGAACGTGCCTGGTTCAGTATCTCTTAAAAAACCCACGATGGCCATCATGGTCTGCCATGAGTATTTTGGCCACGGCACTAAACGAAGGCCCTCGAAAAGTGTTTGGTCGTTGATGTGTGTTGAATATTGCTGCTCGCTATCCGGGAGGTGGAAGCATCATAATGTGGTGATATGTTGGCTCACTTTGTTCCTGGAGTCACTAGCTGCCGTGTGACACGCAAGCTAGTGACTCCAGGAACGTGTGGCAACGTGTGGTAGCAGCAACGCTTGTCTTTTCACGAGCAACATCATCACACCTGACCTTGTTGCTACACAACATCAGCAAATGTTGGTCAGTGTCAAGGAGTCCTGATAATGTTGATGTCAGATCCATCTTTAGCATCAGATTATAAGTGTTTCCCAAACCTTGGTGCATACTAAGCGTGATCCTTTTACGCGGGATCTAATGTGTGTAGTTGGGTTGCTACAACTTTGATAATGTGTGTTACTACTCCATTAACACAGTCCGAAGCTCTTTGATAAAGGACAAATTATATAGGTAATACTGGAGTTGGACAGGGCAGCTTCAATCGCAATCAAATTGCTCAATCACGATTGGCTTGAACCACCAGGAATGCTGTTGCGCTGTAGTTGCCAAGTGGAATTTAGTGAATTCGATCGATCGAGAATGCTGCCACTGCACCTACACTTAAGCTGCAGCGGTGGAGTGTACTTCGGGTGTATTTTCAGCATGGGCATAGGTGCAGTCGTTCTGGCTGCGTAACAACTATACCACAACTGACTGGGGTCCCAACTGCACCCCTACCAAAACAGGTTGCACGGGTGCAATAATTAAACAGGTACCCCATGCTACACATTTTGGTTATTTTAGCATCCTCGTCATGTGGCTTAAAGAGCATGCCTTGACTTTAGTCAACATCCACAATAACAGTACTGTCACAGTAACTAGTACACGTGTCAGTATGACTGGCAACTAAGCAGAAGCTTTACCTCGGAGCTATGGGAATGTAGAAATGAAGCATCTACCACATTGAATTTGATGATCTGTCGCATTCATCTCCAAACTTGGGGAGGGTTAGTGGGTCCCGCCAACCTCACCCCCTGTCCCCCTCCCGAAATTGTCACCGTGACGATGTACTGCCAAGCACAACTTACATAAATGTCATCATTTTCGTACGTGCAGTCAGCGTCACCCTTGTGTAGAACATGGGAACAGCGGCTGCCGGGGCACTCGGGAACCAGCCAGCGACGTCTTACGGTAGGTCCAATTGTGCCCAGCAGCTACTGTTAGACGTTGTCGGCTGCCTCAGGAGTGCCCCGGAGGTGACTGTTCCTGCACTGTACACAAGAGTGACGCCAACCGTACTTGTCAATATATGCATTTTACGTTTTTCCGATGCGTTTCATTTACATGAAAAAATAAGTGAATAGTAATATATCAAGTTAGCTGCCGTTGTACCCCCAAATGCCTCTCTACATGAATTCCTGGTTACAGCCCTGGTCGCATACAAGAGAAAAAGGCGAAGTAAAGTGAATTAAACAGTATATTCTGTCGGGAGCATATTTTTGTTATTTAAGCCATTATTATATTTTTTAAGTGTAGGAAATTGCCAAGTTAAGATAATAATAAAGGAATAAAAGATTATGTTACTTTGTAAACTGTACCTACCAAGACATCTCAACAGCGTAAAACTGATATATACACTACCCACAAGTATGCTACTAATTTAAAAGCAGAACTTCTGCAAAGCCCTCGTAAACATACCAGTTTCGCCTTATGTACAAACTCAGTTATCACATTTATCCGCTTTAGATAGCCTAACAGACGTAGTTTGTGCAACTGCAATGGGGGGTTTTGCATTTTGCACATGCAAACGGATTTGAGCAGAGAGTTTCATACAATTTCTAGAGGGAACTGTGGCGCCAGTGTCTACGGGAGCTGCAAGCATGAATTTGCCGAACCTTCGTCCTTCTGACTTTGAAAAACATCAAAATTATCCGACAGCAGGACTCGAACGCGGGATTTCTAGCACACACGCCCAATATTTAAACCACTATGCCATGGATGCATGGGCAAGCAGAACCACTGCAAGTAGCGGCGATTATGCATGCTTACATAGACTCATTACCCTCTGCAAAAAAAAAAAAAAAGATATTATAGATTGCTTGGAAATTTAGGCCCAGATAAAGTGTAATAATCTAAGCCAAAAGAATGTCTGAAGTCCCAAGCATGAAAATCAAACAAATCTATGTGCTACCCATTATCCCCACGGTGGCTGAACGATCGCGTTGCCCACAAAGAGCCACGCCTAGCTTGAGTTCTTTTGTACTTTGGTGCTTTTTATACCTTTTTGCATTTTTGTAAGCTCAGTGGTTTGTCTTTCAACTTTGAATATGCAAAATCTAAAACTCCTTATTATGCTTTTGCTGCAAAGTTGCATTCGTTACCTTGGTGCTTCAACTTTTTAGTACTGATTTTAGGCAATTATTGTAGAAATTATGAGGCTATAACCAAAATTCTGCTTCAACAATCAGTAGAATTCAGCCTTGTTAGTCGCAACAAATTTCATTCAAATCAGTCCAGCAGTTGCCTAGTAAGGGCACTTAAGTGTTTCGTATGGGTTTGTATAGGGAAGTCACAGGGCTGGAGCATCCTTTTACTAAAATTGTTCTTAGTTAATGCAATGAAATTAACTTGCTCGAAAAACACTTGATCCACTCCAGTGCCTTAGAAAAACGCTGAAACTACTCAGTAATAAAATTATAGCTCAGGAATTGCAAGGGAACACAGACACTTCTGTCACAAGTTGGATGATGTATTAGTGAAAGTGGCCATTGACTCTCTTCTTAACATGGCAAATGAGCATTCTTCATGGGTGCAAGAAAAAAATCTTTTCTCACCATTGGAAATGCTTTAGCATATAATGCAGCATAATAAATTGCATAAAACTGATTTTTATTATTGCAATAAAAAATGTAAAAGAAAATTTCGCAAGGTGGAAATTTTATGGCCAGATAAAAAAAAACTGATTCTATTTTTTTATAAATGTCAAAAAAGAAATTCAGTATATACATTGAACAGATAAATGGTCTGAGAATATTTATCTACAAGATGCACAGGTAGAAGACACCCAAAGGTTAAGTCTTTCCAGTACATATGTCATGCAGGGAAGCAATTTCTCTACTTCGCAAGGTGGATTGTGCATTTCAGACAGGAAGGTCTTTGTGATTTCTGTTCAGCCCCAGCCAGCTGTTGGATGCACTGAAGTCGGCACTTCTTTGAAGCTAAAACTGTCCCCCCCGCCTACCCCCACCCCAAACATCATCGAAATACTCAATTCTGCAAGCTGGACATGTGGCACATTTTACGACGCATGCCTTCGAGGAAAACAAGATTGCCGAGTCGAAACCTGAACTCCCCAGCAGACAGCTACGATATCGTAAACCTGACAATGTTAAGTCATCCTCCAAGTTGCTGCTGGTGCTCCAAACAAAAATTATTTGTTAATCTACTATACAAAGTTTTTTTTTTTTTTTTCAAGTGGTGAAAGACAAATGTTTGGCCATGATACACACACCTCAGTCCACCAAAAGTTGCATAAAAAAAAATCAGACTTGCCACAGACACGACAGAGAAGCAGATATTTAAAGCTCTTTTTTCTGGGCTATTTACTTGATAGCACTATGCATCCGAAGATATTTCAATCTGCTGAAATTGCATTGTATGCGAGACCGAACGCAGTTTCTGGGTGCAACAGAACAATTTATTAATGAAAATTTATACATGACCTTGCAATCTCAAAACGTACTGTTCCCAACTAACCTTGTATATAGAGCGAAGCAGGTCAGTGCGTGTGCTCCACAGATTAATCACCAGGAACTAGGGCTAGGGGAAACACCGGATTAAGTTAGCCAGCACAATGTGAAGCAATTTTCTGCAATACATTAACATTGATACTGCAACAGAAATTTGTTAGTAAAATTTCCACAAGTAGCAGTGTTTGGCTACGTATCTGCTTATGATGGATGAAGAAATAAAAACTGCCCAATTATTTTCCCCCATACTACTGCCACAAACAGATGCACCTCACTAGCAGCCCAAGAAACTGCCAAGCTGTGATTTATTACATTTCACCACCAGTTTCTCAACCAGTCTTCGCAGCAAGGTTTGCAAGAATGTCACAAACCACATCCTCCCCCACTGCAGAGGGAAAAAAAAAAAAAAAACAAAGCGAAAGAACACTTGTTTCTTCAGTGAAGACAGAAGTGCATGTTATGTACAAGCAGGATTTCCTTTCTTTTTTTTTTGTAGGCCCACTCTTGCAGGTGCCTTAGTCCACATCCATCTTCTCAGTTGCCTCTTCAGACTCTGTTGCTTCCTCGGACTGAGGTGGCGTGGCGCCTTCGGGGGCTTGTCGTGCAGGGCTCTCAGGCTTGGGTGGCTTTGGCGCTACCGTGAGGGCTGCAAGGAGGGTCTCCATGGCTTTTGCCTCTTCCCGGAAGCGCGACACCAGCACCGGAGGGTCCTCATACAACGGAGCCTTGGACAGTGCACCCATAGCACCATCAAACCAGGTCTGTCGTTCCTCCACAGCCTTTGCGAGTTTTTGGTACACCTCTTCCTGTGCCCGAGATGAAAAGTCAGAGAGGGCCTTACGAGACTTCTGCAGTATGGCACCCATCTCTTCAGCTGCAAGACCTCGCTCCTCGTGCTCCCTGCAGCGGTTTCGGATCGGCTGGCCAATCTCGCGCAATGCATTCAGCTTTTCCACATACAGGTTCTTAGCCACCTCTTCACCTTCTTTGTAGAGCCAGCTTTCAGTGTCGTTAAGCATGCTGAGGAACTTCTCCTTGTCCTTGTCAAGGATGTAGGCCTTGTACTTGTCTGACAGATGGTCCCGCATCTCGTAGACGTATTCCTCGACGGCGTTCTTAGCATCCACACGGTCTTTTTCCAGCCGGTCTGTCTGCACCATCTTTGCCTCAGCCTCATGCAGGTGGTCCAGCTCTGTTGGAGACATCTGTGGTACTTGCGATTCAATAGGCAGCTCGAGCGTCTTGGTCTTTTCCTGCACATGCAAAAGAGGCAGAGAGCAGTCGTTAGGGGCACAATATTTAGTGGCGGGGGCGGCAATGCCTACAGTTTTCGTCGGCTCTGGCCGCGCTTCCTTGTTGGCCTCGTTGGCCTGGTTGGTCTCGGTGCCCTTCTCGACTGGATCCCCTCCCTCGCTTGGGGGCACCTGGGGGAAGCGGGGTGGGGGGAAGATTGGGAGTTTGAAATTCAAAACCGCTAGCAAGGGCTTTCAGACATGAAGCAAAGCATAAGGGGGGAGCGGGAGGGGTGGGGGAGGGAAGACTCACCTCATCGCCACACGCCGCCCCCGCCAGGTCGCCACCATTTGAACACTTCTCCGGGGCAGCACTTGCCTGTCGGCCATCATGCTTGACACGGTCAACTGCCGAGGCAGACACCACAGAGAAGATGCCATGCAGGTTGAGCCGCACTTTAACCTTGACCTTGGTGGCCTCATTGTCGACTGCAGGGGCAACCTTGTTCACATTGAAGATGCCAAGCTGCAGGTCAGGGTAGGGCACAGCGGCATCAGCTGTGTACCTGGGTGCAATACACACGATTACCCACAAGGACATGCAGACAATGGTGGAGTTTGTACACTGCAGTTACAGAAGCCTTATGTTCTCAGGGTACAGTTCTGTTGAGACTGGCAAAATCACTACCTTTGCATGCTACACAACAAAGCTGACATGCTTTATATGCTAATCTTGACTATATTATTACAGTGCATGCACTAATTTTAACGCTGTGGACATTCTGGAGGGGGGGGGGAGAGGTTGCATGGATGTCATGGGATTAGGGGAGTGATTACCTATATCAATGTTAACCCATGGCTGTTTTTGGCAAACATCCTCTCCCTTCCCGTGGTTGTGCACCACCTCCAAGATGCACACACACAAAAGAAGCTCAATGTCTAGTCTCCCACGAGCTACACCCAACTTTTCTGTGGCTAGCAAACCACTGCCCTTTTCTACAGTTAGTTCCATGGGCGGTCTGCACACCACTTGACAAAGGCATGAAGTTGTACACGTGGTGCACACCCTTAAAACGGAGATGTCTTCATGCTAATCATTTATATATCTCCATTTGAAATGCACATTTCACCATTCTCTATTGGCACATACAGGATTTGAGCTACAGATTTGCACAAGTGCTTAAACACACAACTAAACAGCATTAACAGATTGCTGCACAACAGTGATAAGAACAAGATAAGCAACATAAAAGCCTGAACCTTGAACGTTACATTAGTTAACAGTACGAAGACGGGGGGAGACAAGGCAGGGCGCAGAACAAAAGCGGTACTCCGCGCCTTGCCTTGTCCAGAAAGCCCATCAGGGCACCGACAGGGAATACAGCCGGCACAAACCTGGCTTCCAGAGAGAAGGGCTTGCTCCGGTAGAACGTGAGCATCTTGCTGAACGGAACCTGGTGCCACCGCGGGAACACTTCAGCGCGGCCTTCTTCGCCCTTGCCAGGTGCATAGCACAGCTCGATGGGGTACGGCTGCGCGTCCACCACCTGGAACTCGCGCACCTTGAAGATGGGTGACAGCATAGCGCACTGCAGGGCGCAGCCGCGCGCCACCGCCTCATCCTGGTTGAGTGTTGTGGACGGCTCCCGGTTGAACACTTTGCGCACCAGTTGCTTGATGGCCGGCACGCGGGTGCCGCCTCCCACGAGCTCGACGGAATCGATGTCCGAGGCGCGCAAGCCGGCCTCCTGCAGTGCACGGGCCAGCGTGCGCTCGGTGCGCGCCAGGTGCTCCGCGGCCATCGCCTCGAACGCCTCGCGCTTCATCCTGCCGGCTACGTCGCGGTCATTCATAAAGCACTCGATGTTAAGGGGCAGCTCGTGTGGGTTGGCGCTCATTTGCTTCTTAAGCTTCTCGCACTCTGTTATTAGCCGGATGAGCGCCCGCCGATTGCTGGACACGTCCAGGTTGTAGCGCTCCTTGAATTCCTGCACGAAGTAACGGACCAGCACCATGTCGAAGTCGCGGCCGCCGACGCTTTCGAAGGCAGAGGCCATCATCTTAAGTCTGTCCCGATTGAAAGCCACGATGCCGACTTGCAACGCCGAGTGGCCCATGTCGACGAAGGCCACGACGCGCGGCTTCTCTTCTGGCAGGTCGTTCTTGTAGAAACCATAGCTGAGCGCAATGGCAGTGGTCTCGTTCATAAGCTTTAGACAGTTGAGGCCCGCGATGCGCGTCGCGTCCAGCAATGCCCGGCGTTCGGAGTCGGTGAAGAAATGCGGCACGGACACTACGCAGTCGTTGACTTTGATCTTCAATGCAGTCTCGGCAATGTCTTTCAGCTTGGTGAAAAGCATGGCAGTGATTTGCGTGATCGAGAAGGCCTTGTCCTCGTTCAGGTACCGAACACGAACGCCCACACGCCCGCCACCCAGGTCGACCAACGAATAGGGCAGGAACGTCGCCTCGTGCTTGACTTGCGGGTCGCCCATCTTGCGGCCCTGCAGCCTCTTGAAGCCAAAGACGGTATTCTTGAGATTCGTCACCTGTTTGTTCTTCGCCGACACGCCCAAGTCACGCGTCTTGTCGCCGAACGCAACATAGGACCTGCGGGGAAGGCAAAGCGAAGCACCGTTACGCACGCTGGAGCACTTTGTCGTGAAACGCCAGCCAACACTCGCCCCCAAGGCCGGCGTGGGCTGGCGGCGGGACTTGGGGATTTACAAAAGCGACATTAATGAATGGAAATTAGCCTCAAAAGCTTCGTTGAGACGAGACGAGCTCGTTACGCATGACATGCGGGTTCTTAAGCGGCCCTACGGAGTGATATGGAATTGAAAAGACCACTTACGGCGTGACTCGCTGGCTGTACTCATTGGCGATCGTCTCGATGCCACCGGCACGAGCAACCGCGATGAAGCAGTTCTCGTTGCCGAAGTCGAACCCGATCACTGACATAGTCACCCGAGAACGACGACACTGAAAGCGCACCGGATCTTTCAGATGCTCGCGCTGAACAAGTATGAATCGACAGTGAGCTCGCAGCGGTACAACTAGGCCCTGCTTCGAGAACTTTCTCGATCTTCTCGACGCTCTTCCACAGGCTTTTCTCGCCCCTTCGCAACCCCAACGCCGGTTAGAATGTTACGTCAGCGAAGGAAGAGACCTCTCGACCAATAAGAAAAAAGCTTCTGCCGTTGCGAGCAGCCGCCACGAGAGCAATTCCGCGTTACAGTCACCAGTACAAATGATGATAGTGACTAAAACGAGCTTAGATTATTCAAAATTATAAATTATTGTTACACTTGTTTGTATTTTTTTAAATAATAAACATCCTTACGCAGTTTTGGGGGCTCATATCTTTCTTTTATTAAATGCTATATATGAAAGAACAAGTTTTAAAGTTAAAATATTTTGCTGTATTGTTATTAGCTTCATTGCTATTAAAAAGTAATTGTTATATAAATTACTTCTTTAATCATGCGTTAAACTTCTACAATGAATCACAAGCACGTCATTACAAAAGGCAGGTGGGGCGGCGCTGTCGTCAGCACCGTGGCAGTAGACTGAGTAAATTCAGTTTTTATTTAACTATTACAAAAATTTGCATGTTTTAAACAAAACTTTGTTTCTGTGGAAGTGCTGACAGATTTTTTAAGTGATTGCAGGATGTTAAAACAAATACAATATCAATGAGCAGGACTACTGCATTTTATGCGATTGCAGCGCTAACTACAGTACGGCGGTATACTTGTTCTACAGACCACACTATCGAGTCTGTAGGTCGAAAAGTGCTACTTACAACTGTTGCAGTGCCGCTCAGCTGCGTCTACAGAGGAAGCGACCACGGATGTAATTTTGGGAAGACAGGAGAAGGGCTGCTATAATGGTAAGAATTTATTTCATAACACTTTATCATTTCTCTCGCGTTTACTCTTTGCCCGTTGGCTTTTGTTATGTTCTTTTTATAGGCTTAGCCGTTTTAATTTCACAGTGTTTGACTCATGAGCCTGAGTTGTCATCGTCCATTACTGCAATAATAGAAACGTATTTATGCTTCTCTTGTACCGGTTGCGTCAGCACACTTAGCTGCTAAACTAACTAGTTTGCCTTAGCTAGTGACCCATGAAACGCTGAAACCGCAAACGATTCCGCTAAAACTAGGCACACCTTTCTGGGACCCGGCAGATGCTGGAAGGGGCCGCCGTATCGATGCCCGGAAAGTTGATCCCTGGTTGCAATTGCGTCTGGAACACGTTTGTGGTGCTTAAGGCTTCTCAGCCTGGTCGCTGAATCATGTATACAGCAGCATACGTAATTAGAATAGAGAAGGTAGACAAAAAAGAAGAAAAAAATATACGTGTCGCCACTGAACATATAAAGGACACCGATTCTTTTCGCGTTGCATCATTGAGGCATCCTCCCAAGACGCACCGCCGATTCAAAAGAAGTGGCATCTCCCCTAAAACCTGGCGCGCACGAGCGGTGTTGATGAGGCTACATCGGGACTTGACAACCAAGTCGAGTTCACAGGAGCCTGTTTGCCTGTATTATCACTGGCACTTGGGATCAAGCGCTCCGTGGCCCTTGAGACACGTTTATCGATCTCGTTGCCGCGTGTGATCTGTATTTTTTGACAGATGCTTAGAATACCTTTTGTCTCCCAGATGGCTCAAAAACGTCGCGTTTTAACTTTTAAGTTCACGCTCGTCCTGTCGGTTTGGTTGCCGGTCAGCGGTAATCATTGCGGCGGCGCGTAGGCACGTCAAAGGAAAATCCCGTGCGCGATGTCATGCGTCGTTGAAGACCTTGCTCCCGAGGCGCGCGACGTATCCGGCGGTAGCTCCACTGACTGCCCCTGTCGTGCTACGCTGTGACGAGAGAAATAAAAACACAACGCGTTTCTCGCTCGCGCGCGTGCGCGCACATCAGAGCGGCAGCGCGTATAATGGGCTAAGCGGATCGCTTCGTCAGAAGTGACACGATGAATTTCGGGCTACGTGATACACCCAGGTTGACCCGACGCCGCCCCGCAGCTGCGGGCTGGCTGATGCCGCGCGCGCGCGCGCGTGCGTGCGTTTGTCTGGGAGGCTGCAGACCTCGCAGGCAGGCGACCGGGGCGCGTCGTTCGTTGCGTTTGTTGCGGAAGGATTCCTATGCAGCCAAGCGCAGAAGGCTGGACCCAGTGACGAAACGTCCGCTAGCAGCCGCTTACGCACTCGACAACGGCCGCCTACCCCATCTCTTCTCAGTAGTTGTTCCTGCGGCGAACGTGCAGGGTACCTGGCCCTGTTTACTATCCGCGACTGTGGCCCACAGTTGCCGTGCGCGAAACAGCAGCAGTGATCGTCGACTGCTCGAGTCCTACCGTAGGTGCGATGTAGCTTCGCCTGTGTGACAGTGTGGTGCCGCGGACAGATCTATCGGTGTTGCCGATCGACCCCCCCTCCTCTTCCTCATTTGTGAAGTACGAACGAGTGGTTGACAACGATCTTTGTGGATTGTGGACAGGGTCTGGGTTCCGACAATGGAAACTGAGCGTCTGGTCGGCGGAGGACCAACGGGCGAAGCGGGGCATGACTACGGAGGACGGCCTCAGGAACTCGCGGGCTCCAACTACCAAGCCCTGGCCACGGGACACGCTCACCTGCTAGGGAAGCCACACGCACGGAGAGCGCACGCGTCCGCTCGGCACCGAGCCCCCAGCAGCGGCAGCAGCACCAGTGACGAAGAGATGATCGACATCACCGCAAAGCCGTCTGAACAGTCCCGAGCATCCGGAGATGCCATGGCCACATGTAGGGTTCAGGGTGAGTGCGCCGAACTCTCATGGATTATTCCTGGTTTCAGTATGTTATGCTGTGGTTTTACTTTGCGGAGTTGATACATTCATCCAAATGTACGATAACGCGAACTGTTGATTGTGTTTGACTGCTGTTAATCTGTGGAGGCGCTTAAGTTGGCCACCTACCAAGATGACATGTTTGTAACAAGAACAAAGGATTAAAAAGCACCTGGCAGATTAGCAGGTATCGTGAAGAGATGCTTGCTGTTGAAAAGAGCTAGGCATTTATTGTTTATGCGGTTACCTGACGTGTACTGCTTGAACTGCTAAATATGTGTATAAGTACTACTCATTTCAGTTCTGGATACTGTGAGATAATGTTTAGCTATGACATAGTCATTCTGTTAGCTATTTTTCCTGTTTGTTTTTTTCACATATAGGACAGGTAACAGGAACACTTATTCTTGTGTGTGTATATATATGTGTGTTGTAGCATTCTCTCACTAGCCAGAGCACCTTCATTTAATGTCGTGAAACTTAATTACAGATCCTTCGAAGCACGAAAGCTGTGGCTAACATTGACTCCTTAAACTCAATAGGCTCACCAGTCATTGTACAAATGGCTACATTGGATCAAACCTTGGATAAACTCCTGCCGCTCTGCAAACAAGCTCTCGTGCTGTGAGAAATACAGTTGCTACCACAGACAATTTTTTCTGTTGTTCTTGTGTGTTTTCTGAAAACGTTTTTATTCTTCCATTCACATTCCTACTACTGCTTAGGTAAGGGTTTCAGCTACTTTAATAATGCAAAGCTCAACTATTTGTGAGGTTAAAGTGATCGAATTTAGCATCTAAAAGGGGAAAACAATTTCGAGTTTTCATCTGCAAAAATAGACATTGCACTTTTGCAGCGATCTTGTTTGCAACAAATATGTGTCATCAACAATTTTCGTTAACATTTTAACAAATCTATAATCCCTTTGGCTTAAAGAAAGAAAGTATGCTTTAAACTCAGTGATACTAATTTAGTCACTCATGAATGACCTCGAGGTGTATTGGCAGTGTGAAAATCTGTAAAACTTGGTCGGCAAGACACGACTTAGAATTCAGAGCCTAAAAGTATGCATGCTTCCTGAAGCAAGCGGATGCTGTAGGGGATATTGCTCCGTCATGCGGGAGAATGGATCCCATCTGTGCTCTGTCCGGAGCGAAAGCGTGACAACAGCTGTCGGCTGTTTACGTGTGCGTTGCAGCAAAGCCAGGTGGTATAAAAAACATATTCCGAGCGGCGCAGTGCCCGCGTTCGCCGTTTCGTGTGAATCCTCTAGTCACGCTGAGTGCAATGGTGGGCGGCCTGCACTCCATCCGCGATGCGTGACACGTATACTGCTGGGGCGCTCGCGACTCTCTGAACATGTGCTATAAGCTCGCTCTCTGACCTATCTGAGCCTGTCTATTCTTGCCGCTGTCCGGAGGTATCGCTACACGAAAAAGATGACGCGCCAGCGCAGCCGGAGCAGAAGCGTGAGAGGGGTTACGTTGTTTGAAGAAACGTATCACACGTGGGGGAAAAGAAACGTTACCGTCGCCGGCCGTCCCTGCTTCGACGGACAAGGCAGAACGGAGAAATTGCATCGATGAGCTTCGAGAAAGAGTAATCGAAATTGGACGATGACATCTTGATACGAGAACGCGTCACAGCCCACCGCGGCGACAACCGTAACATTGTCCGCCATATCGTGTTTATTATCTCCACAAGGTGCGAGTCCTCTCCGTCGGACGCGTGTGGGCGCGGCCCTTATCGCGCTTTTGCACGGTTCGACGCTTGTGTACGTTTATCTCGGCCTTTTTCGCGAAGAAGCAGCGAGAGGCCAGAGGAAGTGCGTGGCGTTCTCTGTCTCCGGGCGAAAATACGAAGGGCGTCGCCAGATGGCGCACTTAGGCGGCGAAAGCTTTTCGGGAAGTTCCACTCGAGCGGTTCCTGTAAATGTCACGTGAGTCTTCGTGACGACAGTTAATTTGGCGCACGGGACCCGAAAAGCAGATATGTAACGTGCGGTTGTCACGGGAACTTTAGCCGCCTACAAAGGTATCGGATTAAACGGTTTTCCCCTCATACGCGAGTGCGCTTCACTGCATTGCATATTGGTCCAACTAATCGCGGGCGCCCATCGCGGTTCAAGGGAAGGTAAAAATGCTGGTGCGTATGGTTTCATCACGACAGCCACGTCTATGCTTTCCGCGTCGTAAGCCAAAGGAATTGTGTTGGTACCTGTTGATGGCAAAAAATTTCTACGCCGTCATTAGCTTGGCATGCCGCTTCTGCAGTGTAATAAGTTGACACTTACCCGCCCTTTGCTACGTTACGAAGCGGCGCGTCTGATGTTCCAACGACTATCCTCTGTCGCTACATTCGATGTCAGAGAAAATGGCCCATCGAAAGGGACAGTTCACAAAATTTTGACGTAGGCTTGTAATAAAAGAAAAAGAAAAATAAATTGTTCAACCACGTGACACTTCGACAACAAACACGGAGCGTTCAGCAGTAAATCGGAAGCATGCGCTCGTCAATGTGAGACCATCGCGTTCTTTACTTTTTTTTTTTTTAGCAAGGGGAGGGGGGGGGGGTAGCAAAGTTTGTTTCATAGCTGGTAAGCCTTGTCGCAGCTTTTAAAAAAATGCCACTTGAGAGTTTGTTACCTTGCCAGTTACGAAAATTTGGCAGTTTGGCTCACGTAGCCGAGGCCAACCGCGTGAGGCGAAACTGAATGCAAACTGAACGCGCGTTTCGAATAGCTATCACCCATGGCGCGCTCGTTATCTTCCTCTTCTAACTGTCCTGACAGTTAACTGATTCAAAATTTCAGTACAGAAGGTCCAGATCATTACGTATCGCTCCCTTCAAGAGGCACCCGAGAATCGGTTCACAACCTGCTCGCAGCCGAGTGAACAATATTGTACAGATGGCCATCTTTCGGAAACCGGGCCATCTTGTAGTCTTTTGTAGTAAAAAATGTTCTCACCAAGGGAACGTGCAAGACGACGAGGCAGGTAATAGACGACGTGGTAGGAACTCGGTCTCGTTTAATAAGTGTCGATGACCCTTAGCGCATTCGTACAAAGCGCGTTCACCTCGCAAGGGTGAACGTCCCACCTCGGGAGTTTTTGACGAATCTTATTGCCGTGACCGTTGCCGCTTCAGCCACCTGTCGCCACAGTGGCGCACCCTCTGTGACTTTGTGCTGCCGAGCACGCCGTGACGAGATAAGTTTGCATCCTAGCACACTCGTTTAGATCTCATTACCCGTAACCGAAAGCAAGAGAACGGCGACAGCAGCAGTACTGTATAATTAATTCGGTTTTATCAGACTGATATCCACCATCAACCCACTGATCTTGCAAAGGAGGTCACCAGCTTTTGCGTACGTTGAAAAATGAATGAATGAATGAATGAATGAATGAATGATGTTAAGCCGTTATCTCAGCCCCGTGACGTTAAACTGAAACAAGAGGTTTAGCGCGTATACTCGATGCTAGCGCCAAGCGGAGCCGTCTCCCGTCATTAAGGCTGGTGGCAAGACTGAGAAATGCGTGAAAGCAACGCAGATTTCAGGAGATTGTCGCGGACGATGCATTTCGAGCCATCACGCAACGTGCGACCAGAAGTGTCGTCCACCAGCATCGAACGTCACGCGCGCGTGTCGTTTGATGAATCGTGCCAGCCGCGGATGATACCATCGTCCGCCATTTCTGACGCCTGAAAAAGAACGAGATAAACGGAAAGGAGGACATAGAGTGGGATGCACTAGGACGCACGCATGTATACAGTTTATTTTCTTTCTTTTGTGTTTTTGTTGCCTTTGCGCGATATTCATACGCGACGCTGTTTCGCGTTTCGAGGTCACAGCGTGATTGCTAACTCGCTGCAGAGGTTTATTTATAACCGTCCCCGGCGACCCAATTTTGGTACCGAGTCTAGGTTTAAGACGTACGTTTTGGAGTTCTCTGTACCCCCTTTTCGACGCGTCGCCTTCGTGCGTCTTTCAAAAAGTGTAATCGGACGATGTTTTTCTCTTTTTTTAAATTCTAATTCCGTTGACGCGGAAGAGCAAAGGAGAAATATAACAGCACCAGTGGGATTTTACGACGTATTCGAACTGCGTAATGGTTTGTTGTGGAGGGCAATGGAGGGCTATGTTGTGGAAGGCTATGTAAGATGCAAAACGTGAAGGCGAGTCAGCTGCGATGAGCGAAGTACGAGAACTCGTAATATCAATTCAAATAGAAGGTGAGCGAATACCGAGGACGTAAACACAACAAACGAGGACATTTGTAAGCACTGTCAGTAAGTAGTAACATTTGTAAACGTTATCATTGTGGACACGTTCACTACAATGGACTATATAAAGGAGCTCGAAAGTAATTCGTACAGTCATATAATTTGGGGGGGGGGGGAAGCGCCCACCGTTTTCTCATTTCCGATCAGAGCTATTTTTGTCTGCCCTTGCCTATACCTTAGAATCCTTCCAACTTCTTTACGCAGTTCACTCCTCGGCGCAGTCTTTGTGATATTTAGACTTGTCGGAATCGTTTTGACAACCTGGCTTCTTTCACTTCGCTTTTCACATGGGTTTCCCACTATCCTTCGACGCGTTTAGCTGCTCGAGGTAAGGAGCTTTAGAAATAACGTGCCCAAGCAGCGTTGCGCGCGCAAACACTCAAACTCCATTGTAGGCCCTTGAGGTCCATAGCATGTCTGAAAAAATAAAATAAAACGTTAATTTGAAGGGCTTCAAAGTTCGCCGTATCTTCAGTACTTGCATATTTTTGAATTTATTGATGGTGACTCGTTTCCCACATGACGGTGAAGCCTAAGCAGTCTTTAATCGGGATTGGAGGCCATATGAACGTGCGCAAAAGTGGAATGAATGAATGAATGAATGAATGAATGAATGAATGAATGAATGAATGAATGAATGAATTGAAATAAGAAAATGGGGAGAGAGCTAAGAAAGAAAAGTTCTAACAAAAGTATTGATTACTCGATCGAAAGTAAGCCGTTTATTCAGGACTATCACCCTGTGCAGTGTGCGGTTCGCCGTCTGTTGTGAATGCGAGCATACACGTAGGTTTGTGGTTTTTTCTTTTTGTGTCAGTGTGCCGGGACCTATTGTTTGCGGGTGATGATTAACAAGCTTTGGCTTAATGGCGAGTGTGGCGCAAAACATCTTGATTTGCTAGTTGCTGTACGTAGATAACTGTCAGATGTTAATGCGTCGCCCCCCCCCCCTCCCCCACTCCTGGGCGGGGTACATGTAGAGACACCTAGAAACAACAAAATCGAGCGTCCACCTGTAAAACAGGATATATCGAATATAAACGGGCAGACGACCAAGCTCCTCATCTCCGACCTTTCTCGTTTTCAACCTCTCTCTCGTTCTCTCCTTGTGATTTCGTCTTCCGCACAAATTTTGTGTTCGTGTGCGTAGCTGAGGCAGCATATAAGGGTCATGCAGAACATTCAAGGTAAGAGGGAAGGGTGATGATTTAAAGGACCAGCTGGGCTCTTCGTTACGAAACCCTTATCTTATACATTTGAAGAGGTCGGACTTGAACTTTTCAAAGAGACAGTTGGAAGTTGCCGCTTACATGCATTATTTCGGTGGCAGTAGCTTATGTTGTTATTTTTGTATTGTTGTAGAGTTCGAGAAATAAAAAAAGAAAGATAAAGGCATGCGTAGCCGTGCCACGTTGCATGCCGCACTTCTGTAGCGGTAGTGCATAATTCGATTGCAAGCGGCATAGGTTTAAAACTACAGTAATGAAAATGTATGCTCACTTGCAACTGCTGCTCATTGCGCTATTATTTTTCTTTTCTATTTATTCTCATTTAATCTTTTATCGCACTCATCTGTGCTTCTTCCTTTTTTATTTCTTTATTTTATTTTTAGAGCAGATCTAAGTGTTCCCATCTGCGCACTCTAAACCGCAGTAAGTGGGGCTTCCAATGTTTCTGACGGCGAACGTGTTATTCTGCACTCTCTGGACATTGCCAAACTCGCCATCTTGTCAGCCCTCGTTGGCTCACGGGGCGACTACGTACGGCTGCCTTGATTGGCTCAACACGCAAACGTGGCGCAATTCGAGAGCGCCGATCCAGTCGAAATCCCACGATTTTGTCCCTATTTATCAATTAGAGCTCTGGAACTTAACGAAAGTAGAGGTTAGAAAGATAAGAGTTAATCAATTTAAACTGATTTACCGTTTATTTTTATCCCTACAGCGTCACTTTGAATAGTTTACGGTTCGCATGCTCGTCACTTGTCACTCGCTGCTGCGGGGCTGCGTCCTGCTGGTTACAGAGCTGGAGAAAAAAAAAAAAAAAAGGATGCGTGCTCAATATGGGGCGTCGCGTGCTGGTTCCGAAGGATGTCACGGGAGCGTCGCCGAAGATTTGTGTGCCGCCGTGATACGCATCAAGTGTCGTGACATGTCATTTCATTTCTCGTCACGACTTTTCTTTCTTTTCATCGGAATCGGGCAGCACGCGTGGAATGCATTCGACGCGATCGGCAGAGGCGCGCACGTCAATCATCTCTTCGCGAAATTGTCACCGCGAAATAAGTGCGTTTGGTTTCCGCCGTGAGAGGAGCGTTGTTGCATAGGCACCGGCCTTTTCGTGTTTGCGCAGTTCGAGCTGAATTTGTCGGGCCAGTTGGTACTGGTTCGACCTGGTTCGTACACAGGTCGCGCTAGGCACACACGGACAAGAATGGAAGGCACCGACGAGACGAACGGCACCTTTATTGAAAGGCACCCGGTGGAGCCTGAGAGATGTATATTTCTTGTGAATCACCGTATACCCATAGATAAATGTTCGCGCACGTGTAGTCCTTGCGTTTATTTTTTAATTTTTATTATTTTTTAAATGTCCGTGCGCGTCTCGCGCAGCGAACAGAACGATTTACACAACTCCCAGATTTCCGATTCTTGCCCTCTGGAAAGCTATCACACGCGAAATTTAGTGGGTAACGACGGAAACGGTAGGTTACAGTATAGCCTACTGAACTTAATATACGGGGTCTCTCTAGCTGCCACCAGTGTGGCTCCGAAGTTGAACTGTGTCTTTATTGATAAATATTGCCTCGAAATACACAATACATTCTGCAGTGTCGAGGCCACGAGGCGCATTTCTTATGTAAGTGCTATCGAGAATATATATGCCCAAATATTCTACGACAGGACATGACACAGATTTTTTTTTTTTTTTCCTCGGCAGATTTGGATGCGAAACGCATGCGATGAGAATATTCCCGGGGCGACAAACACTTCCACGGAGAAAAGGTTGCATAAATTCGGCTGGGAAGGAGCCAGCGCAGTGTATGTCCCGGTTTGTTATGTTTCTGCAACACTTTCCAAGTGCTGCAAAAGGGACCCGAGATATATTTCGGGAAGCTTTAGTGTATGTAGCGCAGCATCTTAGTGTTTGGCAGCATACTGAAGCACAAAGCCAGGTACAAGATGGCGCGTGTATTCTGTATATAGAGCCACCGTCCACATCGATATGGGGTGAGATTTTAAAGCGAGTGCTTTGTTTTAGCTATACTTCGCCCGCTTTAAATGGACGTCGGCCGATCTCGCACTGTAAAAATCGGGAAGGGAGTCGACTTGGGCCACTAAGGTATGTGCTTGCCGAGCGATCAACACGGATCACTGGGTAAGTGCGCGAATAGGTATGTTGGTGCTGGCTGCCCTCCGGCCTAGCATATGCAACTTGGGTCCCGGGGTATGTGCACGAACAAACTTCGGCAGTGCGTATATGTGATGCATACTGTGGCAGAAACCAATATGACGTGTCGTGGTATCATTTGGCATTGTGGTTGGCAGCGAGGTTGTCACTTCGTGGGTCCACTGATGTGACCGTGAGGTTTTGTGATTCACCGCGCTGGTATTAGGGATACGCAAGCACGTTGCACAAAGCTATAGCTGCCTTTCTTTTTTTTCAGTCAAGCAGCAGTTATTTTTTTATTAGTAGCTTGACAAGTTCAGGAAACTAATTGCGCGGTCAGTTTTCAAGTATTGTTTATACCACGGAGAGGAACGCGATGTACGAAATGCAACGCGCCGGGACCCACGGAGGAGGGAAATGCACTATAGAGTGAACACTACTAGCCATGTCCCGCAAGCCTAAAGCCCCTTACAGGCCAGCTCACCTCGCCCTTTCATCTCTCTTAAAAAAAAAAAAAAAAGTTGGCCTATCACGTGATCCTGCTCAACACCACCTAGATTTGTGGTGATGCTTTAGTTCGGGGTAGGCTTGAATAGGCGCGCACTTGTTCGGGTGCCTTTCCTACCGCTCTGTTAGCCACCGTGGCTCTCTGCACGTTAATCAGGTTGTCTACCAACCGGGAAAAGCCGGGAATTCTGAGGGAATTTGTGCTTCGATCAGGGAAAATTAGCCGTAATTTTGTTGAAAGGGAACGAAAGCTGCGCTAATGCTGGCTCGAGTAACAGAGAGGAATCGTAACGAATCGTCTTTGACGCCGTGTTTCCGGCTGGAGGAGTTGCCAGGTGTGCAGTTAGCGACCGAATTTACGTATGCTAATTCCGTCGGATAATTCGGACGGCTTCGCGGTTCCACCATGTACCCCATAGAGTCAACGTATAAGAACGTCTGAAACTTCGGACTCAAGAACCGCTCGCCGTCCGATTTTCCGGGCTTTTTGCCGTGACTGCAGGTTCGAGACGACATTAATCAGACACCGCCGCCGACATTTCGATTATCTCGTCGCCTCGAATCGGCGCTCTCGCACGCAGATCCGCTGGCAGCCGTAGCCACCACCGCGGCAACGCGAGGCCTAGCTGCTTCGGCGTTCGCTATTAAGGTTCTTGCGGTTCGGTGTCGTGTTTTTCATTGAAAGAATTTGGCGTTGTCCGCCTCTGTAATTCTTGCGATTGCCTTCGAAACTTAAGAAAGCACGCCGTGTTTCATAATGCCGGTTCCCGAAAGGCAGCTCTGCCTCAGCACAGCAATGTCACGCGGTGAAGCATGCACGACAGTATTGCGGTGATGCATAACAAGCATGGGAAGGAGCAATTGTCACGCGACGCAGTATGTATCGCTTAATTACACACGCTTGCACCCGCCATCTTCTGTCACAGTACGAGCACCGATATGCCTAATAAGTGTACTGGAAGCCCTTCAGAGCTTTTTCGGATGTGCCTGGGGTGATTTGAGCCATTAAGGACAGTAAAAGACGTGCATGTGTTTTTTTTTTTCGCACTGCCCTATTTTTCGGACGCTTTCGCAGCCCCTAGGGAGTCCGAAAAATCGGACGTTGTCTGTATAACTGAACAAGAGGATCAAATTGTCCGTGGTGCGAAGCCGTGCCGGAAGGAGGACGAGAACAGAAGGGACCTACGCATTGAGGAATGGACGGGAAATGAAGCGTGCCGCCGCTGCTTCCAAGGAGCTTGAGCTCAAAGAACAACGTGTTGGCCCACGCCGAGATGCAGGTGTCCCTCATCCAAATGAAAATAAGCTCTTTGAAGCAGTGAAACGCAACACTGAGGCGTTTTGCGCGGGCTGAGAGTATGTCAGGACAGTTGAGGTTGACTTACCAGCTGTTGAGAGAGAATCTCACTTGTGACAAAGTTCGGACCTCGTAAAGATGTGCTTGATATCAGTTGATAGATGTAGCTCAAATTCGAAAATATTTGCTTCTGTGTGCATCTCCTTTTTATTCGTATTTGAGAATCTTCGAGTCTATTTGCAATGGGTCTTTTATTCGCTGTGCATTTTACTAACCCCTCCCGTCTGTTTTCTTATTGAATAAAATAAACGTTACTCATTACTATACAAGCTGGATTAAGTAGTGTTTTTTTAATTTTTTGTTAACATGCTTACTATAGAGAGACAGCATCGGGTGACATGGTGTCAGCCCGTCTTAACATAAAACTAAGTTCTGTGTTACTCGGGGAATATTGTAAAGGCACTCAGGGGGAAAAAAAACCCTGGAAAACTCGGGGAATTCGGAAATGTCAACTTGATTGACACCCTGCATTTTCTCCCCTCATGTTCGCGCAACTCCGCATATTGGAACCTACTTCTTTGCAGCCCGCGGCAGCGGCAAGTTGCTGTAGCACGCGTTGTCTTTTCGGAAGGCACTAGAGCTCATACCGCGACATGATCACGTGTTGTGCCGACTCCTCTTACTTCAAAGTCTGTGACGTAGCGCTCCCTCCTTTTCCCTCCTCTCCGTGACGGAAGCGCGAGGAACGGGCGAGAGGGACGGGACGGCCGGGCGCTCGTGGTCACGTGCTTTGGCGCCTCGACCTTTTCCGAGCCTGCTTCCCCAACTGACCTAAAACCTGTTGGGCTGCTGATCACGAGGTCGCGGGATCGAATCCCGGCCACGGCGGCCGCATTTCGATGGGGGCGAAATGCGAAAACACCCGTGTGCTTAGATTTAGGTGCACGTTAAAGAACCCCGGGTGGTCAAAATTTCCGGAGTCCTCCACTACGGCGTGCCTCATAATCAGAAAGTGGTTTTGGCACGTAAAACCTCAAATATTATTATTATTAACTGACCTGAAACCGAATTACTGCAGACACTCCCTCGTGGGGCTTGTCAGCTAATGCGTAAACATGATTTCCAGTCGCTCACATCTTGCACTCGTGCAACCGATGATCGATTGAAGGGCCGATTTACGAACGCCGCTGCTCACTAGTTGTGTCAGGGATGACGCAGGTTGCTGCGAGTATTGCAATGGCCTAATTGGTTAACACAATTAATCGTAGTTAACCTTATTAGACGGAATTAATGTGATCGTAATTCATTTGAATTAGAGGTAAGGGATGTAACCTGAATTAATGTTCGTTATCTTATTAATCTTGATTGGGCGTAATTTATAAGCAGCAATTTATATTAATTAGGATTGTCATCTCAGTGCCTCTTAGTTAATACTGATTATCAGTTTAAATTTAATCCGTCGTAATTAAACTTAATTACTCTTAAGCAACCTAATTAATTTAATATTACTCCAATTTAACCTTGAATAATCTTGCATACGCTAATTCATTCCCATTAGTCTACGTGACCCTTCATTAATCTTAATAAGGCTTATATAGGATGAATTTCATCGTAATTAATCTCATTAGTATTTTATTAGCCTTATTTTCTCTTAATGCCTCTTTGTGCTCACTATATATAGTCATAGTCATATATTTCAGTAGTCATACAAAGTTATAAGGCATTCTCATATACATACAACCCGTAGGACCCCGTGTGTACCTATGGAGAGCATCGTGCCATGCGTTACAGACGGACGGACTGATCTCCGAGGGAAGTTGCCCTAGAATTCTTACGCATTAAAATACTCCATCATGGGAGGTCGAGTGACTCGGCGCTGTACTGCCGATGCTGGCGGTGCTCGGGATTTCCCCAAAGAACAGCAGGTCCCCCTGCCTCCTGTTTCTTCTTGTAATTCCTACTTTTCCCCTTTACTCATTCTGAGTTGCGCTAATACACTGCAGCCAATATGCCAGCACTGCGAAGAGTCTTTATTTGCACTACAGACTTTAATGACATGTCTGGGATTAGAGAAATGGAGAGTATATATATATAAAAAAAACTTTTCTTTTTATAAACGCGTGATAAGTTTTCTCCCATGCTTTTACTGGGTGACGAGCCACTTACTGTCCGACATAAACATATATTCAAACACTTAAAAGCCACAGAAACCGTATACCAGAAAACTGTCGTTCACTTCTATAAACACCGGTTTTATATCATAATTAAAAGTAATAAAATTTTTTTAAAAAATCCTCTTTTATACAATGAGTTGCGCTAATGCCAAGAAAGCGTCAGGAGGGCTGCTCGCACGCGCGCGTGCACGAGCGAAGACGCATCATCGCACGGGAGCATCATACGAAACGTTCACCCATTTAAAAGGGCGCGGCAGAGACTGAAACAGCTGCCGGCGGCGGTCGCGACATAAAGGAGGCGGACGAAGATATGTGAGGAAGGGCGCTGGTAGAATCTGTGGCGGGAAATTGCGCAGGCCTTCGTGCATTTCGACGATCGTGAACGCGCGCCGGCAGTTTCCTTGCCGCCGTTTCTTTTCTTTCTTTACGACTCTTTTGTGTCGCAAACTGAGACAACTGAGTGAGAAAGCATGCCCTGCCTCCTCCTATCCGCCTTCCCACTACCAACCACTTGTCGTTGACCCCGTATCGGCTCGCAACGCGTTGTTTCGCCCATTCGTTCTCCTTCCATGGACTCCGAGATTGCCGCCAAAATCTCGGAGGCCTTGGTGCCTCTCGCCGCCGGCCTCAGTGGCTAGTACGGCCTCCGAGATCGGACGGCCGCTCCGCCTCGCCGCCCGATCTCGGAAGCAGTGGCACAGATTCCCGTGATTTGGTTGAAACGGAATGCGAAAAACTTCCTGGCTCCAACATGTCTTGGCCGCACGTCAAGTGGGGGGGTGAGCGGGGGGGGGGAGGGGAGTGGAACCCCGCGTAGTCGAAATTTATCCGGAGCCATCCACCAAGGTGCTCAGGAGACAAGCGCCTCGGGCGCATCAAATCCCCCTTGATTGACGATTTGATTTATCTCTCACGGAGCGCAGGGGGCACGCACTCGGACACGCCTGCCGTGTGACTCGTTCGCCCTCTCATTCCGGCGCTCTTTGTCTCTCGTCCTCACGCCTTCACTCACTCCTTCGCTCACTCTCCGACTCGGATTTCAGTCAGTGACCGGCCGGTGTGCGCACGCTCGCGTCCGTAACTTATCCAGGCGGCCCCAAGCTCGTGTGCATCGAGAGACTACGCGCTGACGCGCACAATCGCACCCGCGCAGGCGTGAGTGTTTCGTTTATTCTTATTTCGGCGAGTCCTGCTGCGCAAGGCAATCTCGCCATTTGGAAGAAGGAGTGTGGGGGAGGGCTGGGGGGGGGGGAGGAGGAGATACCTTAGCTCTCCTTAATCATTACTGCCAATTCAAGTGCTGCATTTGAGTTCGTAGAATGGGTGGTGATGAATAGTTCCACTATTGCAAGTGCAGACGCTCTCGACTTCCGCTCCTTCGGTATACATAGTAAGGTTTACCTGGGACGCGCATATATATCGTGCGAGGTCTGCCTAAAGCAGCAGGTGACAACTACTCGCCGACGCTCTTTTGAAATTTACATTTGCCGGTGAATCTGTCGCGTAACCGCAAGCTGTTATTTAGGCGTGAGACTTGCGCTGTCACGAATTTCTCTCTTGCGGCCGCGTAGCTCGCGTTTTAATAAAAACGCGGCGGAAAATTTCTTGCACACTGCGTCGCTGCGACTCGTATGTGTCAAAACTTTTTTGATTGCGGCCAAACTTATTAACCCAGCTGCTTTAGTCTCCCTCTGACACGCGCGCACTCTCTCTCCCCCTCTTCTTTTATCGTGGTCATCAGATTGGGAGTCCGTGTTCTCTCCCAGTGTTGTGTGTCTGCATATCTTCCGTAGTAAAACGCGCGTTACTGTTTTTACTTGCTACGTTTCAGCTGACATAAACATGGAAGAGTTGTTTTATCATTCTTTTCTTTTTTTCCCTTCTCACTTCGCGGACGCTTGTGCGCGTCCGAAAATATGCCACAAATGTGAGTTTATGAAGGCAGACTTTGCTCGTGGCCAAGCGCCGTAGAACTGTGTACGACGGCGCTTTGTCGCGCACGGTCCATATAACGTTGGTTGGCGGCGGCGCGGGTTAGGCGCAGTGCTCGATCGAATAGTCTGACCTCTGGGCTTGTGGGCTGTAATGTGATCTCAAAGAACAATCAAGATCGCCGAGTGCAACTGTAGGTGTGGTTGCGAGCCTCGCTCGAACCTTCGTGCTGTCCGAGAAGAATGTCGGCTCCTTTTCGCAGTGCCGCACATAGCTAGCGGTAAGTATTGAGCGTAATTGTTAATCGACTGCGTGAGTGTTACACGGCATGAGTTTTGGGACTTAAAAAAAAAAAGGGTACACAGGGGGTGTTGGTGGTATCTGCGCATGGGCTTGCCTTGAAGGGCTGTTATTATATATATTTTTTTTGTGGGTGTGGGTGTCTGTGTGTGTGTGTGGACAGTGCCACAATCCGCTCGTTACCGTAACGAGCGCCTATTTGTTTCAGAGCGGACTATACGAGTGCCTTTAAACAAATCCATCTGCACTAGGTGGTATTCAGTTGTACGAGTGCGAACCAGAAAGCCTTTGTCCCTATATTTTTTCTCTTTTTAACCAAGTTACGGCTGTAAATGCGAAGTCAACATATCCATTCCCAGCGGTGGACCTTTCTTGGACCGGCCCGGCCTTATCTGCCGGTAGCTCCGCGGCATGGCGCTGCTGTCAGTTGTTGAAGATGGCGATTGTGCTTCACACGTCCACGGCGTACGAGCAACTATAGTAGGATACAACTCTAGAAAAAACAGCAGTTGGAAACCAATGCTGGTTACTCCGCCAGCCAATCACAGAAGCACACGAAATAATCGTCATGCGACCATTTCAAAATGGCGTCGTATACACGGGATGCCTCCGGAGCGTCTGCTGTTCTTGAAGTCTTTTCATCGGGGGAAGCGATAAGGTGTGCAACAGACATGGACAAAGTGTACGGAGTTTGAGCCTTTCACTCTCCAAAAGTCCGCGGTACAGTTCGTTTCACTGCTGACCATGTTTTACTCATGAAACTTCATAGCCAACTGAAGTGAAACTTGTCAGTAAATAGTTACAACGAAGCAAGCATTTTATTTCAGTTCAATAAAGAATTAGGCTTTCACCGTTCCTCTATAATAGACGAATGAAAACATACAAAATTACGCTCTTATAATGTTATTTTTGTGGTTACCGCCTTATTTAGGTAACAGGGAAAGCTTGAAGCACGAACTATTTGTAGCCTCGCTGTACCGGTGTGGGGACTATGTGGAAGAATAGTGTAAGGTGCGTAGAACAGTACGTATATTTGTAATTAGCAGTGTGTACCTTATTTTGGCTAATAAAAGAACAGCAGCAAAGACTTTCCTATTCGCCTTCGTAGGTGGGTTTCGTGGGGCGTTGCAAATTTGCTTATAATAGACGCTTGGCGTTTGAGCTGCAGTTGGACCTGTGGCATGCCCTACACGATGTAACAGCATGAAACCTTTTGGCGCGGTATACTCTTCGGTCGATAACTTTCAGGGTCACGATTTTCAGTTCACATTGAACCGCGCAGCCGCCGGTAGTGAATTTAATGGAATGAGTGCTGTTTTCGCTTCGCATATACAGGATGATCATTCATAAGTTTTATGGCATTTTTGGAAAAATCGCGTGTGGCAGATAGCATAATTCTTGTCCTTGAGCTGGATTATTCGAAGAGGTGGACATTGTTGCCGTAAGAACTATAAACACATATTCAGCTAATTAACGAACGTTCACAAATGAACTTTCTAATAAATTACCTTATGGCACATATTGCAATTCATGAATTGTAGCCGGTGAGCTTACAAGACGTGTCCGCTTAAAAGGAATTTGCAGGATTACATAAGTTTCGAGATATGTCCCTATGTGTGAGAGGAGATACATGGGCGTTCCAGTTACTTTCGTGCTTTAGTGCCTAAAATAGCGTTTTTTAAGTAATAAGTATGTTGAACAACGGTGAATTTTTAGGGCGAGTTTGATGGCGCATATCTCCGAACTGGCATCATTCTGGAAATTCATTCCAAGTGGATACGCCTTGCAAGCTCACCGGATACAATTCGTAAATTGTAAAGTGTGCCGTAAAGTAATTCATTCAGAACATAATTAGTGATTTTTGTTTATTAGATGAATATGTCTTTCGATTTCTCCCGTAGGTAATGTCCTCCTCTCCGAATAATCCAGCTCAAGGTCTAGAATGACGTCATCTGCAACGGGCTATTTTTAAAAATTCTGTAAAACTTAGCGATGATCACCCTGTATATCTGTGGACGTATTGACAGAATGCCCGTCGAGCTGGACAGTACGTCACGCAAAAGTGAAAGCATAATCCCGAAAGTTATCGACGCAGCATATCGACCTCGTAGAACCTCTTTCACTGTCACTGTCTGGACTTGGAGTATATATTAATGCTGCTTTTTTTCTTTCTTTTGTGTGACAATGAGTGCACTGCCTGCCTTGCACATTATCGCACTTAATGCGCACCGTGGGTCGCGGGTGCGCATCGCTTTGGCTGCACGAATACTCCAGTGTTGCTCACGGGAAACTTGCGCGTGCACTCATTTCTTTTTTTCTTTTTGTTCGGCGATGAGCGCGTTCTCTGGTGTTCTCGCACGTTCATCTGTATGCAGAGGCAGAGGCCTTTCTTTTTCGCATTGGGGCTACACACACCCGGCACGAATCGCGAGCCCCTGTGCGCCGCGATGACTGACGCTCCCTTCGGTTGACCGCGACGGCGCGGGATCGACTCCCTGTGCGATCCTTTCGGGCGTGTATAGGCGAGCGGAGCAGGACGTCCCGTTGTAGCCGCTGCGGAGCTTCAACTTAAACGACATCACGGCGACAAGCGAGACAGTGGCTTTAGCGAAGCTTGCCGCGTCTGTTAAAACCTCTGCATTTTTACGCGAATTGTGGTAGTAAGTAATTGGATGCTTTATTCAAAAGATGTCGGAAAGATAGATGCGAAGGGAAATTCCCGTTGACCTCAGTGTAACTGTCCAGCATTATACAGCTGACATCTGAGCTCCGGCCACTAGAGGGGTACGTATAATGGAAATAGGCGTAAAAGGACAGGGAGCGTAAATACAGCGTATGGGATAGCAGATAGTAAGGGAAGCTGTATACGCTTATGTACAGTTTTCGGCTAAGTGACGTCATAACACGGATCCGTTGATTTCTTGTTTATATTTGTATTACTTCAAGCAGCAATGTGGGAAATTTACGGATCCGCCATACCAACGTGGATACTCCGGCTTTCCGCGAAGAGTGCACACCTACTAGCGAAGACAGCGGCTCAGTAGGTTCAGCTCGAAGGGAGGGAGGGAGGGGGGGGGGGGAGGGTGCTGCTTGACGTGACCTAACGCCTGTTCGCCCGTGCTTCCCCGAACGCGTTGTGAGCATTGGCCACTTGCGTGCCGCGCGGGTTTACAGTGGTACGGAATGAACGGCAGCGCCTCCCACGTGTGTCTTGGGGCGATGCGCGAAGCGAACGGAGCGTGCTGGTGTCCTTCCCACAGGAGGTTCAGACTCGTGCCGGGGCAGTCCCCCTGCGGAGAAGGGGCATCACCGGGCGGCGTCAGGAAGGCTTGCGCACGCGACCAACCACTGAATCGATTGATCGAGAACGGCAGGTTCCAAGCCTTGACATAGCCCCGTTGCTTTCAGTATACTTGCGTCCCTATTGGATAGTCTGTAGTGCCTGTTCATGAATATTCAGCGTCTATACTCCTCCTTTTTGCCAATGAGGGCGCGCTCCGTGGTCTCTTCTGTCGTGCGTTTTCCATCTCCGATTGGCTGAAAGCGACAACACGGTGGAATCGAACTAGTGTTCGGAATCGCATCCCGCAACCGCGGGTTCTTTCGAAAAAAATAAATAAAAGAAGCGAGAAGGAAGTTTTAATAGTGAGATAACGTGCTGCTTTTAACGCGACACCGTCCCTTACCTGACGCCGCCCGACTGGTGCTTGTGATTGGGTCAGCACGTGTTGTTCTTTACGTGGTGGAGTGTTGGTACACGGTTGGTGTATGCGGTATGCGGTGGGGTTTGTAACCACATACAAATGTGCACGGAGGTGCGGCTGCTGCATGGCTTCTCTTCGTTGTTGGCCGCTGGCCCTTTGCAGGCGGCACGAACGACGCTGGCAAATACACTAACCCTCTGTACGCCCAGCCCTTCGGAGACTCCAGCTTCGAGTCGCTCGAGGCCGAGAACACGCAGCTCACAGGTAAACGACGCATGCGTCAAGAACCCCGCATGCATTGTACGCATTACTACTATGCTCCCGACGATTTTCTGTTCATCCTTCCCTGCTTTCTTTTTTTTTTTCCTCTTCTAGCTTGTGTTACCAGCATGCTTGCTTGCTTCCTGTTCGCGGACTCAACCGTAGTGAGCAGGCTGCCTTGGCCTTTCTCGCACACGCTTGATTTTTGCCGATGTACCACTGCCCACGGGCCGTATTCTGTGAGAATACCGATTACATACGTACCGCGGCTTTACCTATTTATCCACAGTGTTTACGAATGTTGTGCCAAGTTTTTACGAAAGATAAATTCGTTGCCTCATCTTTCGCGAAAACGCGAAAGATGAGGCGTCGCAAGATTGGTGAAAATGCTTTGAAAACAATTGCACGATATCTGCCCCGCTCTCTCGGGACAGCGCAATACGTCATAAACCAGAAGGGTACGTCTTGCTCCGAGCAATTTTTTTCAGACAAAGTACTTAAGCGGGGGAAGTCGGCGGTGAAAGGCACGGAAAACTCGCTGTGGACCTAAAGACACTGTCCTTGTTTATCTATACCTGCCGTTCCAAGTGTGTGCTGCTGCTGCTTGTGCGCTGCGTGTAAGGGTAAATTGTGGTTGACAAAGTGCGCATGGTCGGTAACGCACAAGAAACGTGTGCTCAAGGCAAACTTGAGATGAAAAAAAAAAAAAAAGGAAACTGCGTCCCACACCTCCCGTCATTGTCGTGTCTGCGGGATATTCGCGAATTTTAAGCTTCGCTGATTAGCAGGTATGTATACTATTTTCTTTTTTTTTTCTTATCATCTATCCCGCCGTGTGGCTGATCGCGGCGATAGCGGTGGCTCCCGAGCCAATGACGGAGGGGAAATAAATAAATAAATAAAAGGAAACTGAAAAGGGGCATTCAGCCCCCATATACGCGGGCTTATCGGCTGCAGCCGAAGTGGCTCGACGGTCATGGCGCTTTGCTGCTGAGTGCGAGGTCGCCGCGAGTTCGATTCCCTACCACTTTTGTCTTTCCGGACGCTATCCCTCGTATATGGATCTGGCCGACCGCGATGTAGCTTAGCTGCGGCGATCTGGCGAGAACCGGCGTAATTGGCATTGCGTGAACGATGGCTGTGCTGGTGCATGCCGCCAGGTCTTTGCCCTTGCGCGGTATTCGCCCTGTGAGCAAATAGTATATAGTTGCCCTCCCTGCTCGTGTAACAGGGTTTCGAGCCTTACTTCGGATGCACCCGCCGTGGTTGCTCAGTGGCTATGGTGCTGGGCTGCTGAGCACAAGGTCGCGGGATCGAATCCCGGCCACGGCGGCTGCATTTTCGATGGGGGCGAAATGCGAAAACACCCGTGTGCTTAGATTTAGGTGCACTTTAAAGAACCCCAGGTGGTCAAAATTTCCGGAGTCCTCCACTACGGCGTGCCTCATAATCAGAAAGTGATTTTGGCACGTAAAACCCCAAATATTATTATTACTTCGGATGCAACGGAGGCGCGGCGTATAGAAAAACACTCTCTCCGATAGAGAAACCGGTGACGCCGTTGTGACGTCGTTGCCTTCAGAATATTCGTGTATATTCTTTTGTCCCTTTTGTTCAGAAAATGTCCGCAAAACCTTGCGGTTCACCGTTCGCTTTTGAGTGCGATGTAATTTCTTTTTAAATGAAAGAGCAATTAACGTGTCTCAGCCGGCCTGACGTCTGTATGACGTCACGGCTGGTGCGAGAATTTCGAGGTGGCGTTGCCCGCAGTCTTTCGTTCTCTTTTTTTTTTTTGCCTGTTCTGTGGCAAACGAATCGTCCCCTCGTGGTAAGACTACTCTGCTTGCAGCTCCAGACGTGTGACTATACGAACATATAGGTAAAGGGATGTGCACAATATAATCACTGTTTCATATAAACCTTATCGTACGTTTTTCAACCTTATACGCTGGATGTATTTGCTGTGTATGGCTGAATAAAAACAGGTAAAATATATCTTGTTTGTGTTTTTGAACTCTCAGGAACCAAGCTCACTGAGAACGTCAGAGCTGTTAAAATCACCGTTACCGTTACTTCGGTCATCTGCGCAAATGTATTTGACGTCGCGTTCTTCTGTGCGCCGCTAAGCCACCGTCACGGAAGCGCGCTGCGGATAAGCCGCAGATAAGCTTAGTTGTGGAGGTTATCCGAGGCTTTTGCTGACTTCTGTGTGTGCAATGTGGAGGTTAGGTTCTTGCTGTTGATTCTAGCACGGACGTGTTGCTGACTAGTTCCGGCAGCTGCGCGGCGTTTTCCTTGCCGTTCTAGCTTCTTATTGCCAATAAATAAAAGAAAAAAAATATTGTGCCATCGACGATGATTAATTGTCAATGTAAGCGAACAGCCGAATGCTTTGCTAAACGACTGATGCACTTGACGGCCTAAATTTGTTGCAGTGAGGACATTGAGGTAGCGTTTGTTGTTCCATCGCGTAATTCCGCAGAGAACGCTGCCGTTAACCAGAACATCTGTAGCTTTAAGATAGGTGCACAACACGTATTGGGTGTTCGCATGCAAACGCTCCTCGCAAGTCGGTTGTGCGAACGCGCCTCTCTGTTATCGGTGCTTTCCTATGCCTCCGACCACCAATCGCCGACCGCGAAAACGGGTGTGGAAGTGCCAGAGAAAGCTTATTGTTGGCCTTGAGAAGTTAATGCGCAGAGTATTGCAGCCGCCATTATAGGCATGGCTTCGGCAGGTGGCTCATTCTGCCTGTGCAGTTGCGGCTTAGCGGCGACGCAGAGCTCCTGTTTACAAACGCGAAGGGCGTCTGCAGGTTCACCGGACGTTTGGGTTGTGCAAGCCGGTCGGTCTCGCCGCTTTGCGCTGGTTGACGGCTACTTCGAGACATCCCCCGCGGTAGCTTGGTCGCTATGGCATTGCGCTGCTGCAGAAATGCTTGTCTACTTAGATTTAGGTGCACACTGGGAGGAACCCCAGGTTATCAAAGTTAAAACGGAGTCGCCCCCTTTATACTGCGTGCCTCATAATCAGATCGGGGATTCGACACGTAAAACCGCGGAATTTTAGTAATCTTTTGCTACTTCGTGACGCACTTGGAGGGGAGAAATTTTCAGCCCGGAAATAGAGCTGCAGTAGGTATCGTTTCATGTGTTAAAATAAAATAATTAGTTAATTAGTGTAATATTACGTTGGTGTTAGGATGAAATCAATCTTCGCATGCTGATAATTATGACGACGAATGGTGTGCATGTTCCCCTATTCGAGGCCACGCATTACTTGAAAAAAAAAAAGGGGGAAATTTCGTGCCTTCGCGCACTCCTTTACTATACATTTCTAGTTCCTTTTAGATATTTAATAGTGGCACAAACCTGCATGATGGGACGAATCAGTTTGAGCGGTACTTTCACATTCACGTGACGTTACATCTTTCGCGCCCGTTGACGGTGTACCGCGAAGAGCCTTCCTGGACTGCGACATGAGAGAGAGAGAGAGAGAGAGAGAGAGAGAGAGAGAGAGAGAGAGAGAGAGAAAAGCTTCCTGTTCAAGTACAGTGTTTATCCGGCGTATATTCGTCTGCCTTCTACTCTGAAGAAAATGAGTCAGAGGAGAAGAAAGGGGCCCTAGTGGAAGTTGGACAGGAAAATGGAAAGAGAAAATCACATTAAAAAAAAAAAAGTGTAGGTCCTGTGAGCCTAGCCGCAGAGTAAGTGTCAAAGGTGATTCTAGACGTTTCTGTATTGGCCATCTCGTCACTGCATTGTACACAGACGGCGCAAGTGAAAGCAATTCTGACGGACTGTCTGCATGCAGCTGTCAATCGTCACATCCGCGCGCTTACGCCATTGTTCAAGCACTTCGGAGCGACGGCTCCCGAATTATAGCTGGTGTTTGCGGACTACGAAGCTGGCATTTCTTGTTGCGTCCTGCTCCGAAGCATATATATATATATATATATATATATATATATATATATATATATATATATATATATATATATATATATATATATATATATATATATATATATATATATATGCATGCTATGGTGCTACTAATGCTACTTGGCGCTATGCTACATCAGTGCTCCGAGCCCATTCGTAACCCGCAAGACCTGCATGCTCGGATCTGTAACGTCACAAGAGTATGGGACACCGGCAATTCATTCATTCATTCATTCATTCATTCATTCATTCATTCATTCATTCATTCATCCAATTGGGAATTCCGATGACGGAGCGGGGACGTTTAATGCGTTCCTGCTTCCGTCTCGGCGCTCTTGGCGGTGCAAGCTTCGGCCCACCTAGCGTGACGTCAGGGCTCCGAGAACGCTACCTCTCCGGTCCATAGGCTTTGCTTGCATTTGTGTTGGTATCTTGGCAGCTAGGGGGAACAAGGCCTGCCGATTCGAAAGTTGGCAACACACTTATGAGGAAGAGCTTGGTGCCAAGAGCGCGAGGAACAATTGCATAGGTAAGCGTAAGAATACGTAGAAATTAATGAATAGCGGCGTCCTCGTGTAGAGATGAACACTCGGACAGAAATATTCTGTAGCAAGCCAAAACCCGCGTATGTCGTGACGGAAAAGCCTCCTTCACAAGAACTTTGTTTGTAATTTTATGGTGAACTTAGCATAATTACCTCTGATACATCGAAATCCAGCGATCAAGCCTCCGGATTTTGTGAGTGTTGTAAGATGATTATACTTCGTTAGCGCTACATCGCAAATGAAGCCGCGGAAATAAAATGCGTGCTAATAAATCTGCGATTTCTGTTCCGCGATTTTGTAGATGTGTTGCTGATAGGCTTTCATTTTATCAATGGCTGTCCAACATTTAGAAGCTGTGCCCGTATTCACACGTACACACAAAGACACACAAAAAAAAGTTCTTACGCTAAACCTGTTCGTTCGCTACCCCCCCCCCCCCCCTTTTTTTTTTGTAGGTAATGCAACAAAATACCGAGGCACGCGTTCTCCGGGCTCTTGAAGCTTCGACTGGATAATGTAGCGCCCCATCGTTTGAACGTTAAACTTGGTTGCGGCCTTTATAGTCATATCATCATCGTATCTTTCCTCGGTCGCCCAATCCCGCTTGCCAGACAGCATCGGATGGAATAAAAAATTGGTTATCTAGCGTTATCTGACAGCGAAGTGAAAATGAATTGACGCGGTTAGAACCTTCCAATAATCGATGTTAACCGTTTCAGCCAGCGTAACTCATTACAGAGACTACAGATGGCAGAGAACGACTAGATACGCGAAACAGAGATGTCTCTGTCGAGCTGTGCTGGTCATTTGAAATTGAAACGAGGTTTTATTTTTCAAAGGTGAAGTAGTGAAGTGAAGTGAAGTTGGCACAAGACACTGGCGAGCTTGACAGGGCCTCCAATCCCAGCACGTTTCCTGCACGGTATACAGTAGTATACGTACAGACGTCCATACTCTTGCCCAGAGCCCCAGAACACCGCCTGCAAACCAAATAAGTGTAACGCCAATTTAGCTCCTATAGTTCAAGACACCGAGCTGAAAACTGTGCCACTCACGCACAGTTATGTCCCAGTGGTAACAGTTTATTGCAATTAGTCTTTCGAACCTAGCAGCCACTAAATCATATCGCGTCGTTCTCGAAGGGCAATGCTCGAACGCTCCAGGTAAGGGCATGGTGCGGACGTCTGGATGTATACAGCGGTGCAACGCATACAACTCTGTGGTAAAGAGGTCCGGGACCTCCGCCGTTCCCATCACGTGCCTCTCCGCAGGTCGCTGCGGAAGTCATGTGACTGTCACTGCATGCCGTGTACACACGCTGCTGCACTGACAGGGGAGCGCGGGACTTGGCACGGTACGGGCAGCGCAGCTCCGTCACACCCGGCGCGTAATCTCGCCCTGTCAACTGCGGGGCGGAGCCGTCTCCCCGGAACGCACGTCGCTCCAGTTGCTCGCCCCCCCCCCCCCCCACTCCCCCCTTTTCTGTTCTATCGGTGCTATGCCCTTATCAGCCGTTCAATGCCGGCTGTGCCCTTGTTACGCTAGGCGCGGTGGTTACTGAGCTTATCTCTCAACGGCCAACCGTGTTTTGAGCGTTGTTTGCGAGTCAATAACGGCCCCGCTCAAACGCAACTCCGAAGAAATAAAGTATGACGTCGATCGGAAAGTAGGTGCCTAAATAAAGGACACGGAAATCTCAACGCGTGACCTTTATACCCAAAACGTCGAGCGTTGTTTGTGTTACTGTGATGCCAAATTATAATATTAAAGAATCTGATTGTGCTTTAATGTTCGCGCCTTATTGTGCGTAAGCGAAGAGTCGCTCGCTAATTCTGCAGAGCCGTCGAGTTGAGAATTATCGCTGCAGAGTCTCGATTCCAACGCTTGCCTATATTAGTTCTATATGTAGCGCACGCTAGATCACAATTGTCCAGCTAGGTCACTGTCACAACGCTCTACTTTTCTTCTCGGTCTCGATCGGTTGGTGTAAGTAGCGTGCGACTAATCCCTTTGATGACGTTAACGTATGTACCCAACCTGATCCCCTTGCAGTCTTTTCATTGTGCCCAACAGTTTCGGGCTGACCACTTATAACCTGAGCTAAGCGGGCAGCCACGGATGAGTCTTCGATATCAAACTGGGACGCCATCGTCTGACGTAGTCAATTTTCCCTCAGCCTTCAGCGCAAGACATTCCAACGCGATTGTCGAACTGCAGCTGTTTCGTACGCGGGGCGTAACAGCGGGCGAGGGCCGTATAGCAGTTTCGCTACCAGCTCCGATTGACTTGAAAACGGCGCTCTCTCTAATAAATTATGGGGGTCTTACGTGCCAAGACCACTATCTGATTATGAGGCGCGCCGTATAGTGGGGGTCTCCGGAAATTTCGACCACTTGGGGTTCTTTAACGTGCGCCTAAATATAACTACACGGGTGTCTTCGCATTTCGCCCCCATCGAAATGCGGCCGCCGTGACCGGGATGCGATCCCGCGACCAACGGCTCTCTCTCTCTCTGACCGTAGTATGCATTCATTGCGCCCACTGTGACCATGTAGCAAAGACGCTCACGTTCTTTTTCTCCACCGCTTTAGGTCGAACGAGTTTCGTTTATGCCGAGTCAGTGGTGTGGCAGCCAAATTACAAGCCTTAGTTTCGGTTGCTGATAGCTATAGGCTAATAAAACAGTGCTGGACACGGTGATGATTGTCCCCTTTTTTTTCTGTTGCGTAGTGTTCTTGGAGACCAGTCCCTCGACGTGGGTCTGCCCTGTGCTAACTTAACATATTCGTCCCCTTCGCCGAAGCGTTGCGTACAACTGACGTTTAACGCAATGCGCTTGCTGTTGATGTTTGCGTAGTGCTAGTGTCTCGAAATACTGTCTGTTTATGTGTTTAGTTAGTTACGAATACCAAATAAATTTTTTTTTATTTCAAGTTTAATTGAAAAGGCAATATTGTTGATCGGCGCATCACATTTTGTGATAATTTACCGGGAAATAATTGGTGCCTATCTCCGTCGTATTCATTTATTATTCGTCTCGTGGACCTGCCGCCACTGCTGCTGCTCCCCAGACGCGTCGCGCCGCTTCTCGGCTTCGCCTGAATCTCTCACCGGTTATGCGCACGGTCTCCGAGATGACAGTGCACTGCGCGTCGCCAGTCTCGGAGGCGCGGGTGCACGCCACGAGGCACGCGTTGCGTGTCGTTGTACGTTACTTGCGAAACCCGGAAAAACCAACGTATGCCATTTTTCGTGACGCTATGTTGGATACCTCGAAATTCCGATTTAGGGGGCGGAAAACTTGACGCGAAGCCCGTAGTACCGTGCTTGAAGCGCTGGAGCGAAGCTTCGCCTATGAATAACTCAGAAAAACAATGACTAATTAGTTAGTGTAATCTGTAAGTTAAATAACATTTCAATTTTTTATTAATGTCTATAATGTTGTTCGGGCTTTATAAACCCAGGATTGCTGGACTAGAATTGACTACAACGATTACCTTATTACTCGAGACTGCACATAAGTGGCTCGTCTGGGCCACCTCATACAAAGCACATCGAGCTTGGGTAGCTCGGCCGTAACCAACTTCCTAAAAGGGGTGGGGGGGGGGGGGATGTGACTCGTTATTATAGTTCTTGTTTGAGAACCGTATTCTGGAACTATGTTGTACTGCTTTATTGCCGTCGGCGCCGTCTTGATTTAACGGTCCGTAATGAAACCTACGTCACCGAAAAAGAAAAAAAGATGGATGTTTTTCATATGAAACACGACCGCATATCACGACTTTCATATCACTTTAGACGTTTAAAATGACGCTTTTCGATCATATCATGAAATTCGCTTGATTATTTAGAAGAATTAACTTTTCATATCATCGTTGAGGAGATCCCACAGATCATGCGCGCTAAGGCTTCACATCGGCACGTTTTGAAGCCTTTCATACTCATCTTCTGTGGAGGGCTTTCGTTTAATTTCTTTATTTAGTAGGAAGAACAACTACACTGTGTAGCACGATTTAGGTGTTTCAGAAATACGAACTACATTTTCATCGCCCCGTGCTGCTTTCACAATTGGCTATAACTGTCTTGAACGTGGAAAAAGATTGTCGCGCTGAATAAATGAAATGTACAGCGGCAAAAAAGACAGAGGGAGAAATTTGGCGTAGTAGCACTGTCTTCACTGCATAGCATGATGTGATGCAGTGAAGGTGATGTACGGAGCAATCTACAAGACAGGCGGCTTGGGCTTTTTGTCTTCCGTCTTTTTTCTGAATGCATATATTTCTCTGCTTTCACTTCCCAGATAGGATTTTCTTTTGTTCAGATTTTCACTGCATCAGCGGTTCTTGTTTAAGCAGCTTCCTTGGCCCACTTCCCCGACTTTGGCACCCGTTTCCAATCGCCGTAGACTTGCTGCGGGCGCGCTCCATTCGGGCCATGCATCCTGCGCCCTTTCCGTACTTTTGACCCCCATGAAGAATATATAATTATTGTGCCATTAGACTAAAGGTCGCACGCGTATGCGCATGTAATATAGCAGGCGTTCAAGCGCGCTAAAAGTGTCAGCACGAGGTCCTTCGGCGGCAGTAACAGTCGCAACTGCTCGCCGGTGTCGGACGACGCGATGCCTACGTCGAGATTCGGTTGACGCCAGATGAACTGTCAACGTGGGAGCTAGCCGTTAAGTATACGAAAGGCTTTTCTGCATGACACCGTACTGTAGCGTACTATAGTACAATGTAACTGTCCATACTCCGTGCTTTTCGAAGGACAGCAGACAGGCATCGCCCGCGAACAGAGGAGCGCACACGCGTCACCGGCGCACGATCCTCGTGACTCGCTACTCGAAGTACATCATGTAATATGTCGGCGCCGCTCCGCAATCCTGCGCTCAGGGCTCTGTCTGGCCCGACCACCTGGGAGCTGTAACGGCGGGCTCTCTCGGTGACTCGGGAGGCGACGCAGAGGGGGCGCCACGGGCCCACGGGTGTGTGTATCGTTGTTGAGCCTCGAGACAGCGGCGTGCAGGATTAGGGCCTGTGAGCGGGGATTTCTTTCTTTTTTTATTCTTCTTTCCTTCGTGCCTGTGAGTTCCCTTGTAGGGGAGGTCCCGTGAAATTTGTCTGGTGTCATTTTGTTTCTTGTTGTTATTATTATTATTATTATTAATTTAATGTGATCCGCTCATTATTAGAGACCTTTGGCCCACCGCGGGGGCTCAGCGGCTATGGCGTTCTGCTGCAGAGAGCACAAAGTCGCGGTTTCAATTCCCGCCCTCGGCGGCCTTATTTCGAAGGACACCAAATGCAAAAAACGCTCGTGTGTTGGCTTTAGCTGCACGTTAGAGAAGAGACCCCCGGAGCCCACCACTACGGCGTCTCCCAGTGTAGTGGTCGAATTAAAATATGGCATTCTTCAGCTTCACTGGCCTTGTGCACAGCACTCCTTTATTCGCAATTCTACACCCTCGCACCTGACACACCTTCGCTCGTTGCGGCATCCACCCGCATTACCCCCTATCCCCTTTATGGGAACTCTACCGATATATATATACAGGCTGGGACGAGGAAAGCATATGTGCAAAACAAGTCCACTTGTCGAAACGTTGGCTCCCACTGTCACCTTGTTCTCGTTTTGCCCATCGTATTGTCGGTATACTTACTTTACGTTATTTGGTACATATGTAATGCCGTTACCAACTCAATGTCTAGGCTTGAAAGTGAGAAAAACACGGATTGACAACCTTCGCTCAAGAATCCTCACAACGACATGTAATGAAACGAAAATAGCGTGTCGCCAAATGCACGTAAGTACAGGGTCATGCTCGTTGGTGGAGCGCTACGTGTAATGGTATGCAGCACCGCACATCGTTTTAAAGGAATCCAAACGGGGTGAGACTGGCCGTGTACTTCAACTGAGTTGCCTAAATCAAGACGAATTCGCCGGCTGCCTATGTATACATATAATGCGAGGCATGCCTATTTGACGGACTGGATTCCAAGGGAAGGGATGCGTAGCAGGGGGCGGCAGAAAGTTAGGTGGGCGGATGACATTAAGACGTTTGCAGGGACAACATGGCCACAATTAGTACATGACCGGGGTAGTTGGAGAAGTATGGGAGAGGCCTTTGCCCTGCAGTGGGCGTAACTAGGCTGATGATGATGATGACGATGATGCCTATTTGACGACTGGATGCAATTGCGCAGAAGTCGTCTCCTCCGTGCATTGTTTTAAGAATTGATGCATTTGAGCAGCGATATAGCGGTTTTCCTGCGTCAGAATCGTTCGGAAGGGCTTAAACTTAACATCGGTGTCTCTTTCGCCAAAAATTCGACGACTTCGAATAGTGAAGTTTCGAATCGAATAGCAAGGGACTGTTCCATTCGAAATTTTCAATGACCGCGCACACCCCTGCCTTGTAATTTTCTTTCCCGTACCGTTCTCTTCCAAGTTATCATTATTAAAAAAAACTTGCGCAAAATAGCAGGGACAAAGACAGAGAAGACGACCGGACGAGCGCTAGTTCCGAATTAGCGCTCCTCCTGTCGTCTTCTCTGTCTTTGTCCCTGCTATATTGCGCTAGTCTTTTTAATAACGATGACACACCAACTAGCCCAGCTTTCTGCCTTGATTTTTTCCAAGGTGTATTTCGCTTGCGGGCAGCCGTCTCAAGCGCTCGGCATGGTCGTTCAAGGTGCCTTCCCGCAGAATCCGCACATTTCCGATACTTCCTGTCACACTGCATGCCGGAGACGCGGACAGTGATTCGTTGTCGCGCTATACGTCCTTCGTCGTTCGTTGAACTTCGCGGGGCTCTGGTGCTTTCCCCGTTTCCAAGCAGAATCGGTAAAAGCCGCTCCTCTTCTCTCGTGCAATACCGTGCAAAACGTAGCATCCGCGTTCGCATGCACCGCCGCTGCACCGTCGGAAGAGTTTTTTTTTTTTTTTAATTGAGCAGCCTCTTCAATTTTCAGGAAGGAAGCTTCGTTTTTCCTACATATCTCCGACGTAGCGTGTTCGATAGGAAGGTAGATTATTAATTCGTGAGTTTTAACGTCGCAGAGCAGCCGCCGAACTATGAGATGCCGTCGGAGGATTTCGGATCAATTACGACCACTTGCGCTTCTCTAACGTGCACCTAAATGTAAGTACAGGAGCGGTTTCTTTTATTCTTTTTTTTTTTTTGCGCACATGCAAATGCGGCCGCCATAGTAGCCACTGAGTTCCTGCGGCGGGTGGGGGGGGGGGGCAGAAATGCGCAGAGTCGTCTCTATCCATGGAACCATGCGAATGTACCGCCAGCAGTTGCAACGTGTCCACGTAAGCCCACCTGCATTTACGACAGCAACGGGGAGTCGTCTCCGTGGAACTCGAGTCGGCACGTGCCAGTTGCATTTTGAAGAAAAGGAACTCAAGTCGACACGTTGCATCTCTTAAAGAAAACGCTGTTCATGCGATTGAAGCACAAATATATAGCCGGAACACCATTTCGTCGAACACTTAGGAAATGAATATCTCGAAATTGGTGCAGTCCTGAGAAATCGTTCCAAGTGGATATGCCCTGTGAACACACTATAGCTACATTTCGTAGATTAAGATATGTGCCGTAAGACAATTAAAAATAATTCGCGTACTTATGTTAATTGTTAAGTATTTTGATTTCTCGTAGAAGTAATGGCCGCCTCGTCTAGTAAATTAGAGTAACGGTTAGAATTATGCTATATGCCACAGGCGATCCTTAAACATTCAGTACAGCTAAAAAAAAGACCTTATATGCTACAGCTTGTGGAACGAATATAGTTCGAGGCTGGGAGTTGTTCGTCGACCTCTTTCACGTGTAGGCATTTTCGCACGGTGTAGACGCTGAGCAGCTGCCTGTATCGTGCCCTCCTCAAAATTTTTCTTTTTTTTGTGTTCTGCTTTATTTATTTTTTGCATTTTTTCGGCTGTTGCAAAATGCAACATTTGCTAAAATTTTAAAGCTTGAGTGGAAGCTCTAGCAGCCTTCACCAGAAGTTTCAGAGCCGAACACCTACCTCTCCCTGTATTTCCCACTTCCCCTTTCCCCAGTGAGGAGTAGCAGGCTAGAGACACGCTCTCCAGGCCGACCTCTCCTCCTTTCTCTTCATTAAAATCTACTCCTCCTCAGAGCCGAAGTAGTGGTAGTCAGCGGCCTTTGTTGATTTCAGCGCTGTGTCCTGTTTCTTGTTTCGTGTGCCGCTTTTTCTTTCTTCGGCCCTCTGTTGCCAGCCACGAAGTTGTTACAACAAACTCAAGTTCAGGTGTTCGTGCCCGCAAGAGCCGAATTGAGATTCCACTCCGATACGCGGCGTGATTGACGTGAGCGAAGGCCCAGGCCCGGGTCCACGTCGTCGCTTCATCTGTATTCGTGCACGCACCAGATTCAAAACTTTCACGAAGGCTACATGGAAGAATGTACCGTTTCGTTCGGCACGAGTTGCAATACGGGACCCGTATTCACAGTGGCGTCAGGCTGTTTACTGAGGCATCGACGTACAAAATGTTGGAAAGCTAAACGCCGTTCCAATTGATTGTGTTTGTCAAACCAATTTTTCGTATGTCGGTGCCGCCATGCAGTCTTGGAGCCCGTTCAAACACGGACATTGTGTTGCAGCTCATGCTGAACGCGACCGTACGCAACAAGGAACCTGGCTGAGAAGAACTTGTTTGATCAACATAAATAAAGTCGAAGTCCAGAATATTACGATAGAACGAGCGTGTCGACGTTTTTGCAAGTGGAATCCGCTACACTCATCGTTAATTTCTCTCTCTCTCTCTCTCTCTCTCTCTCTCTCTCTCTCTCTCTCTCTCTCTCTCTCTCATATATATATATATATATATATATATATATATATATATATATATATATATATATATATATATATATATCATATATCAGCCACCACCGCTTGTGGAGAAGTCAACGGCGAACGTTGGTTCTCTTTGCACTTTCATTCAGACGAAGCAGACGATCGAATAGCCGAGGCAGCCCTGTCAATGGCTGCAGATGGCGAAATGCTAAAGTATATAGGCACTGTATTTTTTATGGCGGTTTGCTTATTTTTTTGTCTGCATCTTGTCGCTCGTCGTGCCGTGTTGCTGATCCCGGGGATAACAATGGTGCGGCGGTGTTCGAGCCAATGAAGAAAGGCGCAGAGAATGTAAAAACGAAACGGAATGACTGCGAGATACGGCCCCCTTTGAGACGTTCTGTTTCATTTTCCGTTATTCTCGTCGCGCAGAGTCGCCGACGCTATAGAGATAACGTCGACATCGTCGACATGGTGGTGTCAGAGTCGCATCCGAGCCAATCGACAAGGGCGAAAAGGTTAGAAAATGAAAAAAAAAGAAAGGACCGTTACGAAATACAGCTCCTTGTTTCTGTCTCGTTCTATATTCGCGCAGCGCGAAAATTAACGCGAACCACGTTGATAAAGAACGGCGCGCCATTTGCCGCTGTTGCAGCTGCCGTACATTCAGTCGGGTTGATCTCATACGCCGCTCTGAGAGACAAAACTATGCGGTACTAGAGTATAGTGCAGTGTACCAAATTAGTTCAAGACGCCGCCTAGCCGGGATCTGTTGGTTGTGCATTCAGTTAACGTTTCGAGCGCCTTTAGCCTGCACCCTGCATGTGCCTGCGCGCTCTTTAAGTAAGAGGTGCATTCACCAACGCCTACCACATTGTGCACTCCGATCGTGGACCGTTGATCGACTGAAGAGAGAGAGAGAGAGAGGAAGGAGGAGTGGAGTTAGGGTTGTCGTAACAGGGCAACTTCGAGATCTGTAAGTGCGAATCTATATGCTATGTATAGTGTACCACGTAAGTTTAGCCGCGCTTTAAAAATACCCAAAATGTCATGTAGCTGGACACAACCAAGGTAATGTTGTTTGCCGTCGTTTGGCGATACTCAGGTAATTTTTTGCATTCCGCCTAATTGGATAATTATTCTTAACCAATTAATGAACTTCTCAAATATTATGATTAGATGATAAATGTCAATGAGAGAATTGTGGAGCAAGATTAAAAACTCCCGATACAGCTTTCTGTTGCTCAATAAGTGCCACGTAAAAGTGTATTTTCCGAGCGTGAAAGAAGCCCGCAAATACACGCAAAAGTGGCTCGAGCGGCCAGTCGAGCGGCACTTTTGCGCGTATTTGCGGACTTCTTTCACGTTCGGAAAAACACCTAACATTATGTAAGGGATCTCAGGTGAATGCATAGCTGCGTAAGCAGCGCCCATAACCGGGGAGGTCGGCGGAGAAAGGCAAGCGCCGACCTTCCGCGCGCGCGGTCGGACAACACCTGGCGCGGCTTTCGAGGCTAAGCCCTCTATAGAACGCAACACCTGTGCGCCAGCCTTCGGCGTGCTTGCGGTAGATAGCGTTGCTGCACGCCTTGCTCGCGTGTGTCTGTGCGCGATGGGGGGGGGGGGGGGGTGCGACACAATTCAAGTGCACGCTCGAATGTGGTGTATACACGCTGTCCTCTGCCGTATATAGTAGAGTTACGGAAGGTCCCAGCTGACACGTTATACGTCGCCAGCCGACAAGGGCGCGAGAAATTTTGGACTCCTCTTTATTTTGTGACCTCCGCAGGAAGGAAGCCAACGCACTCTTTAACAGGAACGCGAAGGCAATACGTCAACTCGACAGGTAGATTGCGCCCTGTCGGCTCTTGTTCGGCGAGGATAACTTATTAATGGAGTAAATCGCAGCTGAGCATTGTGCCTTCTTTCCTCTCTCAAGTCATCGCGCGTGCGTACCGCCAATGTCATATTGCCGAGCTCTTTCCAGTACGCTTTTTGTTTCCGTATGTGAGTTATATTCTGCACAGAATATCGGGCCTTTTTTTATTTTTGCGCATTGAAAGCTTATGACAGGTGCGACGTATCCCTTTGATTTCTTCCTTCATATATCGCGTCAGCGAGTGGTCATTCTCGGTCGCAATCCGCGTAGTATCGCGGGGAGCTGTAGCGTAGAAATTCGAACGTGGGAGTCACCTGCCTCCGCGTTCTACCTGAACGTATAGCAAAAATGTTGTAGCTCCGTTTTATGCGACTGTTCTTTATTTAATCAGGTGCGACATAACGGTCCTCTACTGTGTTGGTTTAACGCGGTGGAGACACGAGGATAAGCGCGGACTTGTTGCGATCGTGTTACTAAAGGTTGAAATGGACGTTCGACATGTAGTTTAATGTAGATAAAGAAGGTAGTACAGAATGGTGGTTGATACACAGAACTAGCCCTTGAGATTCCCTTTGCCTCTTTCGTTTTTTGCACATATATGAGCGCTTTCGATCTGGTTTTTCGCCAGCGATTCTATTGTAACCCTGCAGCTCCTCTGTCGGGCGTTTGCTTGCTACAACGACCGAGTGTGCGTGGCCCATGAATTTGACGTGTGCCGCAGCGCAATACCTCTGCGAATAAAAAAAGAAAGGCTACTTTGTAGAAGGCGAGGTATTCTTCATTTTGGTCGGACGGCTCTTCTCTCTCGTCTCTCTCGTTGTACCATGTGTAGTCACGCTGTGTTGAGCCGCAGACAAAAAAAGAAAATCAAGCTTCGTCATTCACCGAGTGTGATTTTGTATACGCTTCGTTAGCCAGTTGGTGCGCAGGCGAGAGCCGTCCGTTGCAACTGTCTTTAGATACAGACGCTTTAGATACAGACGCTTTAGATACAGACGCACAACCCTACTTCTAACGTGACGTCACATCGTGGGGATTTGATTGCTCCTAGTTTTGAACCGTAGCAAATTTGCTACTGGTTATGGCCGTTTTTTTTATTGTTATTGTTCAGCAGCTGTAGGCACTTTCACGCATCCGCAAGGGTTGACCGGCACGAGTTGAGAGAAACTCTGTTGAGAGCCTCCATTCCTGCCCAAGGTTCTAGGACGATCGCACATGACGCAATGTCTCTGTTACTAATCGCGCTGTCCTATGGAAGCGCCGGCGGTGGCGCAGCGCATTGTTCATTGTGTCTCTGGGGAGCTCGCATTGCGGGCACAGCGTGGAATTTCGTGCCGGTGTGCGGGGCTGGGTATGCGAACGCTTGGCTGACGCAACGAGCGAACTTATGAGGTTTTCAAGTTTACGCAGTCGCTTATTATTTATTTATTTATGTATTTATTTTAGTTAGTCACTTAATTAGTTAGTTGGTTTTACCTGATTGCGCAGTCTTTAAGTAGTTTTCTAGTGTATTTGCTCTCCCTGTCCCTTTCATAAACTCCCACCCTTTCGTCCAAACCCCGCCACCGATACTGCATGAACGCCGTTCAGGTATCGGAAGATGTAGCTGTAGACCGCTACAGCTCGGTCTACAGTAATTGTTTTGATTTCCTTCATTTTTAAGTGAAATAAACAATCAGTTACTATTTACTACTACTTGTTTCTGAACGCAAATCGGCCGCACGAAGTGTCGACTGGTGAAGGACGCCTTCAGTTCGCTTGTCCACCAATCAACTCGCCCGGTGAGCACTGAAATAAAACGCACTTGGATGCTGGGAAAAGGCCCACAGGCTGTCAGAGGTGCTTGTCAGAGTGACCGCGGTTCGGCTTATGATAGGAGGATGTGCGCGTGACGGCTTGTAAAGTTTTTTCCACTCGCTACATGTAGCGGTGTTATCGACCTAGCATTCGAGATATCTTAAATTCACGAAGCTGTAGTTCGCCGCGTATTTGCGCACTCGTTAGTAATTTCGCATGGAATCATATGTCATTGCGCGTTTAATGGAGCAGTAGTTTGACCCCTTCTCTGACTCTCTTAAAAACGGCGCGTGCAATTCAGGTGTCGGTCGTACCATAATTGGTTATGTCGAAAGATACCGTTGCCATCAGTGCTGACAACCGGTTATTCCATCCATCTTTGAGTAAAGAAAGGACGCTGAGCATACTGTTTAATTGCGCTCATTGGTAAAATTCCCCGTGTTTTCGGGTGTGTTCAAACGCGTCACGGCGCTATTGTTCCAGCTTATATTTACAGAAGTGCCCCTTAGTCCGAACTGATCTAGTCGCCCTTGCTGATAGCCAAATTTAGAAAGGACGTGCCCACTCTGCATACAGGTACATCTACAATAGCACGTCCCTCACTGCCCTGTATGGGTGTTTCCTTCTTTTTTTTTTTGTTCATCGCGTTTGTATACGATTCGCCTCACTGTGTCGCTCAAGTATAGCAGCTGTGTGTAGCGTACTCGTGTAGGCCTGCTTGTAAACGGCGGCACACGACAGGAGCACGAACGCTGACGCCCCCCCCCCCCCTACACACACGCACACACACACACATCGTACGCAGGGCAGCAGCCCGACCCCATTGCTGCCCGTGCTTTATGGCGAAAGCCATACTTCACCGTGTCGTGGAGTGCTCGCAGCGTGGCCACTTGTCTGTTGCCGTCGCGGCGTTGCGGCCCCGTTGCGTGCGGGATTGTGCCCGAGTGTTGCAAGCTCGGGTTAGTTAGGGTGGGGGCCCCCCGCAGGTGAATTACAGGCCGTTGATGTCTTCGTAGCGCCGCTCACCTCTTCTCCCTCCCACCTCTCACCCGACTCCGGCTTTCTTTCCGTGGCATTTGCAGCTAATGAGTGCTGGCGACCCCTTCTAGGTTAATTAACCCTTTTTCACGTGGTATATTGTCCGCGCGCTGCTTCTGTCCGATAATTGGGGTCGGTGAAAAAAAACGTGAGCGCGAGACGTTGCCCGATTTTTTCTTTTCTTTTTAAATTCAAATTGACCGCGCCCACTGTGACTCGTGTGTTCTGGGAACTGCGTTGAACCGAGCCGCAGGAGAAAGCGTTAAGAAACTCTCTCTCTCTCTCTCTCTCTCTCTCTCTCTCTCTCTCTCTCTCTCTCTATATATATATATATATATATATATATATATATATATATATATATATATATATATATATATATATCATTAATCAATTTAGCTTTCGCAAACCATCCCATCCTTTCAGTATCGGGCGAAAGCTTGACGTCTACTTATTAAATGGGGCGTATATATTTTGATTTTCGCGCATGAGTCATGTGAAGTGCAGGGAGCGCGGGGAAGTCTACGCTAGGAGATATGAATAGATGCCCCTGTTGTAGAAGGATACCGCCTTGCAGCTTTCAGCGTCGAAGGCGACGCCCTTGTTTTAATCCTGACCAAAACGCTGCTATATACAACGCAGCAGGGAAGTCACAACTAAGTGTCGTAAATGCGTATTTCTTAAGAAGGGAGTAGCCTCTCGACGTTGCTAACCAAAAGTTGTTGAAGTCGGGCCGATCCTTTGAAATATCTTTTTTTTTTTTAAATGCTGCCCATTTAGTTGCACAAGTGCACTGCGGGGAAGCTCGACAGATGGCCTGAGGGGCAATGTCCAAAATTCTTGGACATTGGACAACCTGGAAAACGTCGTGGAACATTCTTTTTATCTGAGCTTTTCGTTATGAAGTCGTCGTGTTTATGAACTCCTATGCTGGAAACACTGACAGCAGACGAGCGAGATAACCACTGTACGCCGGCTTTGGTAGGAAGCTACGAGAAGTGCGGCCCTGCCTGTAAGAAAGATCATCCTTTGCTTATGAGTTGATCATGTTCATGCGGCTTATGCTTCCTAAACTGTTAAATCCTTTGTGCAATAATATACCTACGTGTTTTAGTGGTTTCCTGTCCAACTGCGTTGGTCGTTCACAAATTGATCCAGGTTAGTTTGTATTTTTTTTAGTTATTCCAAACGAACCTTTCGAACGCGAAACGACATTTTCATTACAGTGAGCTGTACTTTTACACGCGATCTGCAGTTCTGCATATTTGCCGTTCGGAAGCATGTCGTCTCTTGAAAACCTGAACAGGCTGTAGCGGATAATTTACGTTCGAATGCACGATCAGAACTTGCCATCTATTGCGAACTATATCGTGCGAAACAGCCATGTGCGCCTCCATGCAATGAACTACGCCACGCGGTTTCAGCCGTTCCGCTTGTAGCCGCGATGGCAGCGCTGCGCTTGTAACCGCGAACTTTCCTTAGATCGTAATACGCATAGAACAAAGCGCAAACGCTTATAAAATATACAGAATGCAATTTTACACAATACGTATGGTGCACTAACACCTGATTTACGTGCAGCAATCTGGGGTCACTTGGTGACAATCCAGCTCTTAACTATATATACCACAGTTACAACGAAATGCGTCGCGACATGCCCGTTTTCGCGACTTTCTGTACCAATTTGAAATAGTGACTCCTACTTAAGCCGCGATCAACATGTTCGATTCTATCACTGTTAATCATTATCCTATTTTTGTTTCCATTAAGATCTCACGACATCTTCTGGGTGGTTGTCGGTCCCTTTAACTTCGTGCTCTCGCATTACGAAGGCACGAAAGTGCTCCTTCGGTGTTCTGTACGGTTGTCGTCGTGTGAGTTGTACGTCTGTGCAGGGGGTGCCTATACAGTTACAGTCCTTTGCGATTTGGCTGCAGTGACGCCCTGCTTTCCGCTTTGCTGAAAGGGGATGCGAACGCAGCGGGAGTGCAACGCTAACGTGCAACCAAGTGGTCTGCCGAGTGTCGGTGAAACAGGTCCATGCTCTCAGCCGCTGTTAATTGCAAACGGGGGAACGCGAAGACACGGCCTTCTTTGTCAGTATACTCGTCGTCTTCAAATGTTCATGGTTGTGAAAGGCAATCGAACTAAATGACGCTAGCAAAGAAGCACGGTGGCGCAAGATGTCCCGTCCCGCAGGTAAGGGGTAAGAGGCGCAGCGAACGATACGACCGGCCCGAGTCTCTCTAGTCCCGTCGTCGATGCAGAATTGCTAAACGAAGAGGCCGATGACGACCATACGAAGGTCAGACGTCAAATAAACTGTGCAAGACGATTGGATTTTACTCGGTCTAACCTATTCGTCGAAATTGTGGATTTTATAAGTTTATTCCCTTAGCACATATATAAAATCTGCCCGACTCTTGGCCAGTCCCCGTGAGTAGGTATGTGCCAAAGACATTAAGGTCATCGTCGTCGTCATCATTAACTGTGCTAGCAATCTCATTTCTGAGGAAATCAATTTGGGCCTGGGGCGCAGCACCCGAAGGCCCTTTGAAGTGCCCAAAGTAGTTTGCTCCCGAATCTGCTGCGGCTGTGTCCAGGGCACGGAGTAGTCCAGGGACAAAGGCCGCGAGAGAAAAAGTGCTTAGCCTGGCCGGGACACGGACGGGCAACCTTCAAAGATGATGTCCTGTCTGACCAAAGCGAGTAACTCCTGCGAGGTGCTTTTAAGTCGTAACAAGGGGAAGATTTCTGTGCGACCCATAATTCGGTATCTGTTCTGTCGGTCAAGCAAATTGACATGCAAGTGTCTGCGCCTTAATAAGGCTATACGATGCTATTTGTCGTGGTCTGCAAGTTTCCACAGTGCACTTCTGGAGTTTGCGCACGCGCGAAGCAGGCCTGCAAGCATATATATAAGCACTTTATGCCGCGCGGCAACCCGTGCACGATTGCCTCAAGACGTGGCTCGTACCCACGAACGGTATAGATCGCACATGTTGTTGCTGCCTCAAAACGATGGCTCGTACCCACGAGATGGGTTAACCGCACCGTACGTATTGGGTGCGCTCATTCGAGTGTGCCGAGGAAGAAGAAGGTTTGGCAGGACTGCGGCAGCCAGCAGGCACATCGGTGCCGTCATCGGTATGAGGAAGAGGAGGAGGCGCTGCGGGGCGAGTCTGGCAGCCCGACACCACGCAGCGGGGCCGGCCCTGTGCCGGGGCGCCCCGCTGGACGCCGCCGCGCGTCGTCGCCGTCACTGATGCACCACGAGGGACTGCGCAGCGGGGACGGGTCGTCGTCGCGGGGCGACTCCTGCCCCGGCCTGCGTGTGCACGGCGGCGCGAGCTGCACCTCATTGACCGGCGACGAGGAGCGCTCTTCGTCCGCATGCTCCTCCGCGGTCGCCGTCGTCGGGCCCGGCGCGGGAGGCGCCGCCGCTAACGCGTTGCTGCTGCTGCCTCCGCCGCCGCTGAAAGAAGCGCACCGACGGCGCGCAGCGAGGCACCAGCGTGATGGAGCCGACACCAGCTGCAGCGGTGCGCTCATGTAGCCGGCGATTTTAGACGGGCGCGAAGGAATTTATCGGGCACGCGAACTGTCGGCGCAGTGGTGCCGCTCACGTGCAAGTAGCGAGATGCGTACCCGTACAGGCTCACGGGCCCGCTATGTATGTAGACCGCGTTGCCTCGGTACGCGGCGGTGCTGTAGTGGCGACGCGTCTTTTACGTTTTTATTTGTCTTTAGCGTTCACTTTATTCTTGAGGGCATGTAGTATTACGCTGCCCTAACCGACGCGCTTTTGTCCAAATGCCTTTCTCTGTCTTCGACTCGCTTACGTGATAAATCGCCTGCTTTGCACGCTATCTCAGCGCGTGCAAGGAGCAGTTTCTCTTCGCACGCCCGTGTTACTGTTCGTTGTTTTTACGGTGTGTCGCAAGAGTTGAAACTAACTGGTTGTCCTGTGCTCATCGCAGCTGTCATGTCAACTACCTGCAGATTTTCTGTAGATCCGGTTTAGGTAAGAAAACTGAACGGTTTGGTAGACGTTCATGATGCATTTTCCATATAATCGAAGTAGCCTTTACCCGCCGTGGTTGCTCAGTGGCTATGGTGTTGGGCTGCTGAGCACGAGGTCGCGGGCTCGAATTCCGGCTACGGCGGCCGCATTCCGATGGGGCGAAATGCGAAAACACCCGTGTACTTAAAATTTGGTGCACGTTAAAGGACCCCAGGTGGTCAAAATTTCCGGAGTCCTCCACTACGACGTGCCTCATAATCAGAAAGTGGTTTTGGCACGTAAAATCCCATATAGTAATAATTTTTTTGAAGTAGCCTTTCGCGTCAGAAGAAAACATTGGAGGACGCGTAGGCTTCACCAAGAGTGGAATGCGATATCACTTAAAGATCCCTGACTGCTTCTCACGCTTCCAGTTAACTACAGCGTATGTAACCTAACCGTAATGTTTACTGGGAAACGCTGGCGGCGAACGCTGTGCACGAAGGCAGTCTCTCTGGTAAAACGCGGCCTCTTGCGGAGGCCGCGATGCGGCGGAGGCGAGCGTCATCTAGAGGTGTTGCAAGGAACTGAGCGTGCCGCTCCGTGGCCTCCAAGATATTCGCGCGCCGGCGCGCGCAAATGGTAGACGCCGTGGCCGGTCTGTGATTGGGAGAAACGCTGGTAAAAGGGCTTGTTTGAGTTTTCGCGTAACAGAATTGTGTTTTCTCGTATGTTCAAATTACAATCCAACGCTATCATGTCTGTAGGTTGTAAGTCGTACTTAACCATTTTTCTACGTATTTTAGCTTGAGAAGTTCAATTAGTTCAGTAACTTCCTTGCGCCACTTGGGGGGCCTGGGTATGCATGGTTCAAAATTCTTTTTGCCGAAACGATATCCGGCGCTGGTCGCCGACGCCGGATTTTCTGCGACACCGGGCCCTTAACGCTATCGCGTTGAAAGGGGATGGTTGTGTCCGTCGACCGTCAATTCGCCTATGGGACAAAGAATTTGAATATTAGGTCAGCACGTGTGTCAGCGTAAGATAGGCGCCGCTGGTGCGCTTCGCATTTGATGATGGGCTCAGAAGACAGCAACGTTCCGGGGATTTCTTCGCGTGTTTTAAGGTATATGGAGATTGCTTTCTTTCTTCGTATTTTCCAGAATAAATGTCAGTTGAGAGTCAGCACCTGCCCTGGGTACGTATGTACCTTCGTCCTTCGTCCACTTGTAAGCGCTGCACAAGAGTACGTCATGATCGGTGCAGGTAGCGCACAATGAGCGAGGACAAGCGGAATAGACAGGGAAGGATTTAATTATCCAGTGCCGACTCGCCTGAACGGCTACGCTTGGAATATTTTCTTTTTTCTATTTGTAAGCGATCGAGGCTAAATGTGTTGCACATATAACTGGTCGCAGCATATCACTTATACGCTCAAGCTCGTTTTGCGAGGTTACATGCGGTCGTTTGTTTCGAAACGGATACTCGTACAGCGTTCGCCACCAGTCGCCACCGTTGCTCTATATACGAAGCTGCATGCCTACAGAAGACACTCGGTATAGCCTCTTTCTTTTGAGTTTTCGTTGCCCGAAGCTTGCTTGCTTGTTTGCTTTCTCGAGCTCTTTTTCCAGTGTTATTGTTCAGATGATCATTAATTGCTGCAGAAGTAGAATGTTCCGTTATTTCTGCGCTGCGGTCTGTGCTGCAACGATTCACCCTTCCGTTTTAATACGTGTTTTGTTTCCGATTTGTTGGTGGTCTTTCGGCTGAAAAGCATTTGCAAACTGCTTGCAACGTGCCTGAAATCTCCTCCAGGCAGCAGAATAGTCGGTCCACAAGAAGGAAGAGGTCGCATGTTTCCGGGAAACTATCGCGTGCAGCCTATAGAAGGATTCAGACTTATTAAAAGTTCCGTTGGCACGAGAGCGTCATATTACGCAGTTGCATGCCGATATAAAAGAAAATTATGCGCATTACCAATTCACGCCACGATCAAACAATAGTACACGCAGCAGGTGTGCTTAAAGACGAAGTGCCACGACTGGCATGGGTGAGGGTGCTTCCACATGCGCTCAGATACAGGCTCATGTAAAAAAACAAAAACAAATGAGAACAAGACACGGACTAGCTTTTATTAAAGGAAGATGTTGTCGCGTCTCTCTCCGAGTAAAGGCAATATTACTGTTCTAATTTTTATATTTAGGAGTGAAGGTACATTATGTGATAATTGAAATAAGTATAGGATGCCATGCAGCCACCTATTCTGGCTGTCATGGTGCACGATGATGAATCGCCTAACCCTCGCTGTATATTGCTGTTTGTCGAACTGACCTTGTTCGACACGTGAAATTCCCGTTATTTACATAAGGTGTTTTGTTTCATTCATTCATTCATTCATTCATTCATTCGATTCTCCGCTCTGTTTTCTGCAAATGTGCTTGTGCAAGCTGTCAAGCAATGTGTGAAACTGCGCCATAGAAGCATATATTGGTGGGTGTGGTGCATATGGTCGCGCTCGGCATTTTACTCGTGCTATTGGTTCTTTCACCGACCTCGAAGTCGGTGACTCAATATCGGTGTCTTAGAGCTCTTATTGTTATAATGTCTTATAATGTTAAACGTTTCGTTAATGTGTTTTAGTTTTATTTCGTCGTTTTCTTGTAATTCTCAGTAACTTCGAATTTTCTCTCCAATTTTGCATCCGGCATTATACGAACGCCTGAACTGACTCCATCTGAGGACTCAAGTCCCTGACCTACAAAATTGCACTTTCGTTTTCTTTAATTATTTGGTTATTTGCAGGAGTTGCATTAAGACTTATTTCACCGGTCATTCATTCACATACGTCCAATTACATGTACAACGTTGTCGGAGGTCTGGGCTAACTTCTGATGCGTTGTTCGACCGATATCTCGGAATGATAATATATTGCGCGTATAGATACGCGCAATAGTCATTTATCATTCCGAAGGTCATCGCTTTTAGGACGCGTTGATGGGCGCACTAAACTCATTGTGCCGACAAGTGTGAGCTCCCGCGCTATAGAGACCTGCCCTCAACCTGCCCTTATCGTCGCTGTCACGCCTTTCGTCTATCAGTGCGCCTTTTGTGTCCGTTTATCTGAAGCGGCTTGTCGTATAGCTCTCGAGATTCGTACATGCAAAGACCTTGCGGATGGTGTCAATTGAAATTCATCCGATTGCGGTTTCAGCATCGAAGCGTTCAACTCGGGCGCATGTTTACTGCTCTGCTTCTGGACCCTGAAGTAGTGCGCACGGTTCTCCCACCGAAATGGGCGCTGTACGCATTCTGGCTTCGATTAATACGTATGTCGTTCTGCTTCGACTGAGATTTCGCCGAAACCGTTTGAAACTTGTATTTTCTTTCTTCGCGATAATAATGGTCCATGGCAGGTTTCTTTATTCCGTGAGTAGATGAGGTTGTACTACATATAGTGTTGTAAAAAAAAAGTATCACCATAACACGTTTTCAACGTTTTCACCCCTTTAAGTGACAGCGATATAATGGCGAAGTCCACGTAGCACAAAGAAAACTGCACGTGTTCCTAACTACTCAGTTTTCCTTTGAAAAAAAAAAGGAAAAGCTTAACACCACTGGACCAAAGTGTAACGTAACGATTCTGTTCTCATCGTTTTGGGCGCGGCGTGAGTGGTCAGCTGTAGAGACGCGCTCCGACGTGATTACGACGATCGGACGATCGTGAGCGAAATAGTCCCATCATGGTAATTCATTTTCAGCAGCGCTGATTTCGTTACGATCGCGGGGTAGCAAGAACGCCGTGCGAATAGGCATGGTTGTACAGATGGGGCGCGTGTCGGTTCTATGCGGACGGACACCGCCCTGTTCTCGGTCTGTGTATAGACTATACTGCCTCATGCGTGATTTTGAAATTGCAACGACTTTCTCGTCGCTTCATCGCGGTGGCGTTAGCGCAGTAACTGTGCCTTTCGTATCTACGAAAGGCATGCGCGAACTGTGCCGTTCTCCAATCAGCGGCTGATAAACGGCTGTGACGGGCTTTGGAAGCCGTGCTCACGCCGACGTCGGCAAAAAAAATAATGGAAAGCAGAGCGCGAGCAATGACCGATAAGCAGGTTTTCGTCTGCAGATTTGTACATACATACATACATACATACATACATACATACATACATACATACATACATACATACATACATACATACGTACGTACATACATACATACATACATACATACATACATACATACATACATACATACATACATACATACATACATACATACATACATACATACATACATACATACATACATACATACATACATACATACATAGAGCTCGGCGATTGAGTTCTCGCTTTTATTTCTTGTGGGAAGAGGGTCTTACGATCGGCCTGCAGGGGTATTGACCTGCAAACCTTTCCCAGCCCGCTGCGACGAGTCGTTTGGGTGACCAACAATGCGCCTCCTGCGGACAGCCAGCGGCGTTAACGAGTGTAGCCACGTACGGCGGACCGAGTATTGTTGATTCGCTGTCGCCTTCACGGTCTACTTGGAGCAAGAAAACTCCTGGAAAAGGGTGTTTTGCGGTGCTCTCGCACGAGCCTCAGAATTCCTCACAGTCTGCTGACAGTCGCGGCGGCTACCTGAGAAGTCAGCTCTGGAATCAAGAGGCGCCCGCTGGGGTCAAGCGTGGCAACCCATGCTTAAGAGGACCCGCTCACCTCAGTGTGTTCAGTGAAACCAAAGTGCGGAAGTGAGTGTGTGAACTCTCCCCCTCAAAGGCGGGTCAACTACGGCTACGATGACTTTGGACGCTCCCATTGGACGAAGGTTGAACGGCAGTTTTTCCTCACCTAGGGATCTAGGGAGGACAGAGGGTTTTTAAGCAGACGTTTACGGCTGCTGTGGGTGCTTCACTTTTCAGTCTTGCTAGACTGAGGAAATGTATCTTCTGTCTTCAGGTAAATATTGTACATAAAACCCGTATCCCTCGTTCCCGAGGAGAACAAGTCCCTTCCTTGAACAACGTCCTTAGCGTGGATGAGTCGGACGACGGCATGGGCCAGCTACCACTTATTTCATGCCCGACCCCAACTCTTACAAGGGCGACATCAACCTTGTTTGCCGTAGCATATTACTGCAGAATGACGAGAACCTTCGTTGGAAGAGTAAATGCACAAGAAAATGAGCAGGGATTCCCCGTCACTGGCATCTTGGGGCAGCTCAAGTTGCCCAAGTTATTGGTCAGGTTGGTCAGGGCAATTCTATTCCGGTTCCATTTCGTGCCGATCCTTACACGCATGTAGTTAATGGCTGCGGAAGCCCGGTGCGCCCGTGTTATCACTTAAATTGACTTGTCAGCACGCCGAAGAATAGAATGACGTATAGTTCTATAGCTCCGTGACAGAGGAGGCAGGGAATTGAGGAGGAATAAGGACGAAGGTTCGCTGGTACGAGGATTGAATGGCTGTCAACAATCCTCCGTCTAAAGTCATGTCTTGCTCAATTTTTTTCACCCCAAGACTTCTGCACGAGTTTCGCTTATATATATATATATATATATATATATATATATATATATATATATATATAGCGAGAGAGAGAGAGAGAGAGAGAGAGAGCGAGGAGATGCCAAGGGGCCAGCTAAACTGCCTCTATGTAAAACGTGAATTTCGAACCACACTCATCCAGTGAGCAAATGTCTGTTCTGCCTAATCAAACAGTTGCGCTTCCAAGTTTTTGCAGGTCTATACAAAGGATGCTTCTTTTCTTACCTTGCTGCCCACGCAGCGACGCAGACACTTGTAACTTTTATTTCACAGTACTCCCTTCAGAAGCAGCAGAGGGACGCGGGGCTGAGGCAGAATACAACAATGAACTGAACAGTGCAAACGCGTAGCCAATGTATAACGAGAAAATAATTAGTGAACATAATGGAAATGTAGCCGCATTGCTGCAATTACATGCAAATATCCAACACCAACCTTCTAGTTACGACGAGACTGTTCAGCGCTTCTCTGAAATTCTTTCTTGCTTTATTCAACAGTGCATGCAGCGGAATGTAGTGGCATTTCTCCCGGGCTTATAATTAATATTAACGCAAATGTCTGGAACAACTATAATACGCAAGGATAGCGAGGTTCACGCAGCTGGCGCCTCATCGCTTGCTTACTCCAACCGTCATCCCACGCCTACGTCTTTCTAAACTTGTTGTTGTTCGTAGTTTGTAGCTTGTCTCAGTGAGTTGCGCTCTTGACAGGGTGGCAACGAAAAGGACGAATGGGCTTCCATTCCTCGGAAATACCGCGCGGTTCGATAATTTCGAAGTTTTTTTTACGCTCATTGTATGAGGGGAGACTGTCAGTGGTTGCTTTGCGAAAGTCGGGCGACGGCAGTTCGGCCCAGCGTGCGTCATTCACTCGCAGCTCTTGGACTCGCATGTCTGTTTTATTTGTCATTAGAAGAGGAGCGCTGCTGTTTCTGTAACTCGCTACCATTTTATCGCGACAGCGTTAAGGGCCCCGTGTTGCATAAGATACGGTGTCGGCGGCCGAAGTCAAACGTCGCCTCGGGGAAAGAAAAAAACAAAAAAACACGCAGGCTCTCCATATGGCGCAAGGAAATTACTGACCTAATTGAATTTGTCAGGGTAGAATACGTAGAAAAATCGTAAAGTACGACTTGCACTCAACCTACAGACATGATAGCGTCGGATTGTAATTTGATCATCCGAGAAAACGTAATTCTGTTACGCGGAAAGTCAAGCACAAACCCCCTTTTAACGCGATATAGTCTTCCAGCTGCCGTTTGAGGTATGTCGTAGTAGGAGCGGCGCGGCCCCCACGGTTCCTTGCACACCATCAAAAGAGAAAGAAAGGAAAAACCATAAAGCTCGCCTTCGTGCATGGCGTTCGCCGCCAGCGTTTCCCGGTAAACATCGCGGTGCAAGCGCCTTTCCTTTCTTTAGATCACTATCTAAGCTGCAGTTGCCGCGGTGCGTGAGAAGCATTCGGGTATCGATCGTGGAATGCTGTCGCGTTCCACTATTAAAGGCGAAGCTTAAGTGTCCTCCAATGTTTTTTTGTTTTTTTTTTGCTTTATCGACAAGCGTCTAGCGTTACAACATTCGATAACGCGGAGCTTTTTTTTTTTTTTTTTTTTGGAAGCTACTAGTAGCGTGCAACTGTTGTCACGAGGGGAGGGGCGGGGGACTCTACATTTCCCTGACGAAGTTGCTCTCCGACAGGTGTTGCTTCTTGGGGAGAAGCTTTCCGCTTCGCCGGTGATTCACTCTTGACAGCGCGCCGCTGGGAAGGAAATTGGCCGCGCAGCGTCGTCGGCTGTGCTCCTCTCCGGAGAAGCGGAGTTCGATTTCATTCCCATAGAATGTGGCCCTCGGCGACGACGCGTGCTTTATTATTGCTGCCGCGGAGGGCGGGCGATTTGCATTCTCGCAGGCGCCGCCGTGTTCGCGCCTGCCGGCCGGCCTGGTCGTTCGCGTTGGGGCGTCTCGATAAGCGTGGATGCAGCGGCGCCGATAGGGGCGGCCGCGGCACGCAGCTCCTCGTCGTGGGGGTCAGCTGTTGGCGCTGGCCCCGCACTACGTCGCGTCACGCGCGTGAGTGATTCAGTGCGCGCGTCTCGGCGAGCCGGCCCCGGGGTGCTCGCGCGTCGGGCGAGCGGAGGGGGGGAGGTTTCCGGAGGCGCTAATAGCCATGGCCACTGTCGAACGCAAGGAGAGCTACGTCGAGCCGTCGCTGGCCGCCCTCCACCGCAACGGCAGCGAGCTGCTCGTCGGCGATCGCTGGAAGTCCCTACGCCCCTTCGCGCTCCGACCGCTGGCCGGCGACGACGACTGCATCGAAGGTAAAAAAAAGGGGGCGAAACGCGCCGGGTTTTCGAGTTGCGTGCCGCGATCGCTGCATTGCAAATGCAGCGGCCGGTGTTCCATTCCGTTCCTCCGCTGCATTATTACGTTTTTTGCTTTTCTGCAATATACATTAACGGCGACTGAAAAATCTGGCCAGAGTTTCTCGGCCTCTGATAGATCTATGCATGGTGTGCGCGAAATCATTAACGTGAAGTGATATTTTCACACGCACTCCGAACAGGTGGCGTGGTGTTGGTGCATACTATCTGTGACGCGCATGCAGCCGAGTCAATCGTCTACGATTGATGATGTGCGGCGCAATGGACGCGCAGCTGTGCGCCGTCGTCGGCGTGTCAGCTCGCGACGCGGCGTCTCGGAGTTTCGATTGCCGCTGCGTCGACTGACTTTCGTTTTTCGTGCATATTAATTTCTTTTCCCCAATTTGTTCGACCCAAATCCTTCGCTCGGTAACTCTGTAAGGTCAGGCGCTAATACGTGGTTATGGTCTCGTAAATAAGACCACCATCGCTCCCCCCCCCCCTCCCTGCATCGCCTTCCTCCTTCCCCCCTCATAAACGCGGCGCTGGCGCGAAATAACTTTCGTCGTGTTCTGCCGGTTTGCTTCCACGACAACGCAGCGGGCGACGGCTTCTGCTCTTGTACGAGAGTGCAGCGCGCGTGATCCCGTCATCGGCTCGCGGGAGAGAGGACCGGCGGCTTGGAAAATCGCGAGTTCTCGCTCGCTGGCGCGCGCGAGCGCCACAGCTGCGTTTGTCTCCCCGCGGCCTTGGCTGGCAGGGGTCCGGACTCCCCTCAGTCCAACCGGAGCCCTCCCCGAACCGGCCTTTCGTTTCATCGTATTCTCCGAGAAATGAAAAGGAGAGTGGGGAAAGGGAGAACGGAAAGAAACCATTGTCGAAGGTGTCCTTTTCGCGCGCCTGCTGTTCACTATTTTTCTTTATAATTTTTTTTTCTTCTATTGCTCTCCTTCGCTCTCTCCTGTTTCCTTCCTTTGCCTTCGAGTCTCCGCTGCCGCCGTCGCCTCGAACGGTGCATTGCACTGTTCCCTTGTGCGTGCGCGCGCGCGGTTGATCGCGCGGGAGGTTCGCGTCACAACAGTCCGTGTGGTGGTCGTCTGCTGCGCTGGCGAGCGAAACCGGTGCGTTTCCGAACGCTGTCGTCGCGTGTGCTGTGTCTGATCCCGCTGCGGATCGTCGTCTGTTGCGCGAGCTGTCATCGGAATCGTCGTCTGGTGCGGACGTAGCGGCAGCAGCAGTAGCGGTGGCCGAGCTGGCGGCTGCGGTTCTCATTTACACGCCGTCGTCCATGAACAGCGAACAACACCTCTACCGCCAACACCACCAGAACCGCAGGAGACACGCCAAAGGTGTGGGGAAATGGGGGGGGGGGGGGGGGGCGTTGCAAGGCATAACGACGCGCCGCAGGGCTCTCGGAACTATTTACGGTTTCCAGGGCTTCCTCCTGTACTTGGTCTAAAGCCTCGCAATGATGTCTTGGATTAAAACGCATGACGATAAACATCGAGTTATCGGAGCAAGTCAATTTGATAGAAACCTATATAGACCAAAGGACTCGTCAGTCATTCATTTGTTCGCAGCTTCCATTTTAATATGCTGCTCTGTGTGAAGCTGCGAGCTCCACGTTGCATTCATCGACGCCACCGCTTATTTGTCTCCCCTAGAATCTGCCCCAGCGGCACGGCTAGAAACCGTTCGTTAACGCTTTATTCTTTTTTTTTTCTTCGATAGCAGGCGGTTACGCCGCGTCGTTCGATGTGACGTCATCGTCGTCGTGAAATCTCCACTTGGGAGGTCGGTTCCGTTTCGACTATCGGGTCGGATTTGCGTCGTTTCCTTTTCCGGAGATCGGTTCCGTTTCGGCTATCGGGTCGGATTTGCGTCGTTGCGTCTTCCGGAGATCGTATACTATGCCGTGCAATTGCTTGGTGCCGGTCGACCGACAAATGGTGCATGCTTGCACCTTCGACTAATTTTACTGAGCCGGCGTACCATCGGACGCATATTGTGCTTCTTAAGTGTTTTCCACTGTAGTGCACTGTATGCATGACGTATAACTATCAGAAAACTGTTGCACTTACACTCGCCAGCATGTCTGGAATCACATATCTTGTGTCACTTGGATGAACTCCGGTGACGTAAATAATGAAGTGTTTCTTAAGTGTGCTGTACGCTGTTTACACTGTAATCGCACATTATTATGAGGCTGATATGGCGAGAGCTGCGTATGTACATTTTAAAAGCAATATTATTTGGAAACCGTACCATTACATAAGCACACCTATCAGTGCTTCACTGGGAACAGTTGCACTGACGGTGTGGTGGAATGCTTTGCCTTAAGGTCAACATGACTGTTGAATTTTCACCAGCCTGAGCAGTAACATACATCACATTCTAGTAATGTTCCTTTTCATGAAGGCAGCGAGGGAAATTATCTTTGTATGCAAGTGCATATGACTGTCAGCTAACGAAAGCACAAACCCTGGCATACAAACAAACCCTTAACTCTTTTTTTCAACTTTTTTTTTCTTAGTGGGGTTGCCACTGGTTGTCTCAAAAGCTGTCGAAAAGATATTACTTCTGTGATTCCTTTCTTGGCAGGTTGTAGTGAGTAAAACAATTCACACTTATTTAATGTGTTATCACCTTGCCTCCCCGTCGCCCCTGAGTGTTCCTGGGAATAGACATGCAATGTTTTTCAGATTTGGCTTCTATGAAAAATAAATATTGTAACACTGATAAGTTCCACTGCAACTTTATCATCAAATTACCCCACAGTCATTGCGAAGTGGACTTACCCGGTGCATTGCCTGTGTTCAGTCTCTCACTTGCAACATCTTCTGTAAAGCAATTGATTAAAATTAAATAAGACAGCTTAATTAAACAATTAACCACATTGGTAATTTTTCTATCTTTCTTTGGTTTATTGCATGTCTGACCCCAAGAGATCATGTGCGAGTTGCTCACTGCTTCCAATTTGCAGTGAAGGCAGTTGCTGCGTCAGTGTGAGCAACCTTGACACATAGTCCTTTGCCCGTTCTTTGCCTGCAGGCTCATCTGGGCAGCAGCAGCAGGAGCTTGAGGAGCAGCTGGGTCCCTCGGCAGCACAGTATGAGGACTTCCACACAATTGACTGGCAGCGGGACCTGGCCCGGGACCGCATGCGCCACCGGCTCATTGTCAAGCGCCGAGGGCAAGGGGGTCTGGTGGAGCTCCTGGTGGGCTTTCACGATGCCTGGTCGGGCTGGCTGTGCGTACTTCTGGTGGGGCTGGCGGCAGGTGCCATTGCGGCTGTCATCGACATTGGCGCCCTCTGGATGAAGGACCTGCGTGAGGGCATCTGCCCGCAGGCTTTCTGGCTCAACAAGGAGCAGTGCTGCTGGGCATCCAACGACACTTTCTTCAAGGGGGATGACTGCAAGCAGTGGTACAGGTGTGTGATCCCTTGCTGTAGGTCTGCCATTCAACCTTGCCTATATACATCATCCCTTCGTTCAAAACATTTATGGTCATAGCTCACATCTGTAGTCATTGTCATTATTTTGATACTGATGCATATTTTACGAAAGTTACAGTGACTGATTTTAGGCCTCTCTACAGCCATACTACATCACCATTTGCAGTTCATTTTTTTCATTTCATGAACGATTCATTGAAAACGTATCACCACATGCACGATGCTCTTTGGCCACATCTGACCCTTGCGCCATAAAATGCAATACATTGCTATACATCATCAACCTTGCCTATCCTCCTTTCAGCTGATGCGGTGGCTCAGTGGCTATGCTATTATGCTGCTGAGCATTAAATTGCAGCTTCAGTTCCTGGCGGTGCCAGCTGCATTCAGACAGGGCCAGAATGTGAAAACACTCGTGTACTTACATTTAGGTGCATGTTAAAGAGCCCATAGGGTGAAAGTTAACCTGGGATGATCACCACATTGCATCTCACAGTTACAGTGTATATATCATAATCATAATGCAGCACTTGGAGTAGCATGTCAGGTGAACATCCAGGCTAACATCTCCAGCATACCACCAGAGCTTGTTTCTCTTCTCTCACAGCCTGTGTGTTGCATCAAAACGTTAAACCCCGCAAGTTAATTTGATTTTTGTTCTTTCATTGGCTGAGCTGGGAACAAGGTGTGGAGTTCTCGGTTAATTTGATTTTTGTTCTTTCATTGGCTGAGCTGGGAACAAGGTGTGGAGTTCTCGGGCACTGCAGCTGAGCTAGACGGTGAAATTTTAGAAAATGGGCCTGTTTTGTAACATTTAAGCAAAAATTATTTAAGGATGTGAGTTGGGATACGTGTTGAAACATAGCTACCGGATTCGAGCACAAAATTTACAAGAAGGAGGGATGGACCAGACAGTGTTGTACATTGTATGCCCTCCTTCTATAACTTCCGTATCATTTATCCTGGCTTGCGTCTTTCGTAGAACTTCTTGTAACTTTGATGCTGTTGTGGTTGACTGCAGCTATTTCTTGTATATGTGTGTGTAAAGAGACAGTGTGCTTGTGAAGCAGAGTGCTGAATGATTCTTGGCATTAGGTAAATAGGGCAATTGAGCATGTGAGGAAAAATCTTTATTTCTCCCTATGTAGGAACTATGTCTCAAAGTAGAATTGCTTCAACATCGTTTTCTTAATAGGTAAACTGACACACGACTTGTTCAAGCCGGTTCTCACATGTGTTAGCATGTGCTAATGCACCGTTCAATCATTCATAGAGAGAACTCCCTCCTATGCCTTCAAAACATTGCAGTAGGTGCTCAGTGTACAAGGTGGTTTAAGTGCATGGCTGCTAAAGCTAAAGGTTTTCTGTGTGTTTATTGTGTAGTGCTGCTTGATTGGCTTACGATTAATAAACTGATGCTTTAATTGTAACAGAATTTATAGCTGACTAATCATGTTAAATTCACGTGGGCCAGATGAGCAAAGCCTGCCCTTTTAAATTTCATCTCCATACTTCCCTGAGAGATAGTGTATTGAATTTTAACAACCTCACTGCAGGCTAAAGAGTTATAAGTACCTTTGCCAGCAGCAAGCTTAAGAAATACAATGAACAAAACCGCAGACATAAAGTGCCACTAGTGGAAAACAAGGAGGCCCTTATTTTGTGAGTGACACCTTCTCCACAGTGTCAACTTCACACTTCTCAGCGATATTGTTCAACGTCAATGTTGGTGACCCTGACGGTTTAATATGGCAATTGTCTAATTCAAGTCAGCATGGTCTGCATTAACCGGCTATGACAACCTGTTTGCATTATTGGGCTGTTATATATGCATGTTCACGTTTGCTTTTTTCAGGTGGCCAGAAATGTTTGACAGTGATATTGACAAGGAAGGGGCAGGGTTTTACCTCCTCTCTTACCTGTTGTACGTCCTATGGAGTGTACTTTTTGCTGGCCTGGCTGTCATGTTGGTGCGGACATTCGCTCCTTATGCCTGTGGTTCTGGAATTCCAGAGGTGGGCCTTTCCTTCTTACTTAAGACAACATTTCAAGTTATTACAATAAACATACCTACAGTGCCATGCAGGAGTTATTGCATTGGGGGGAATACAGGAAATAATTGTAAAAGAGAGGACCATGAGTTGGGCTTAAAAATACAAAATACAAAGCTATGAGGCTGAATATGAATTCATAAGAATCCACAAACATAAGAGTTCATGCATGGATTGCACATCTTGTAAATATGCCGGTGTATGAACAAGAAAAACTCTATAGTGCACTGAGCCAAATTATCATTATGCTAATAAATCATCATTAACCAGTGATATTTGTGTTGCATTAGTTGTTTGATTTTTACATAGTTCCTGAAAAATTAGTATGGTTCATCGTTACAAAACTAGGAACTTTCTTATGCAGTGCACTAGCTTTAAGTCTGTACAGATAGTCTCAAAACTAGTGCTGTAAGATGATGTATGAGTGCTTTGTGAATCTGGTGTAGTGATTTCTTGTTTTATGTTTGTAGCAGAAAGGTGATACTGATAAGGCAAAGCGTACATTTTTTACATTGATGTATTGGCTTTTTTTCAGAATTGCAAATTTGTCTAATCAGAATTTAATAGACAAACTTGGCAGGTGCACATGGACAAAAAGTTTAGCCCTAGTATGAGAGGTACACAAGTGAGAAAATTCAGGACTGCATTTGTTGTGCATTCTAAAGTGGGGGAAAAAATATATATATATATAAACAAACAAAAAGGAATTTCATCATATTTGTTTCAGACTACAGTCCACATTATTTTCCTGGTCCCATTAGTTATGCTGCATAAATACTCAATCTGACAGCAAGCATTTAGCATACCATGTCTTCATTGTGCACTTTGGAAGCTTTAAGGAACCTACCTTTCTGCTGTGGGAGTAATTAACCGGCCATATACAGCAATACACTCCAGAAACTTGCATGTGTTTGACATTGGATGTGAAGCATACAAATATGAAATGTAATAATTTATCAGGATTGCGTTTTGTTTTGAACTCCTGCTATCTTATGGTTATATATCTACTGCACTGAATCTGTCTGTGCAAAGCTTGACACAGGGTGGCAAAGAACTATAACGAAGGGATGAGTTGCTATACATTCTGACCTCTGGATTGCATTTAAAATATTGAGATTAAAGTCCTTGGTCTCTGCAATGTTTGTGTGGCAAGGTTTGTCCTCTGCTATGCCAGTTGGCATACATGTACTTCATTTCATACTCAGCAAGCAGGCAACTCTCCAAGCTATGCAAACAGTGTGATCATAAAAATTTACCACTCAGCATGTTTTCTTGTGGGAACGCATAAATCTGCTGTGTCCTTTATGTGACAACCTCTCCATCTACTACTACTATAATGTGGAGTCAGCATCACATCCCTTCAGGTTTTGTTTTCATTTTTCTGGCTTCTAACGTATACAGCTCTATCTTCTGTTCCGGAATGCAAGTAGTGCGAATGTTGCTCTAACTTCCACAACATTTCATTGTGTTTATTAAATCGAGCATGTGCCCTGAGTGTATTGGATGGATAGCAACTTCATTTACAATTGCAAAGCTGCAGTTTACAGGCAAGAGAGGGAAAAAGTTAGGCGGACTTGCTTGCGGCCAAGTATTGAAGAGCCAGTTGTTGTAAATTCTGTTACCCGTAAATGTCTGGTGGGTCACGCTACTATGTTGTTGCTTGCACCACATGTACAGATCAAAACCATTCTGAGTGGTTTCATCATTCGCGGCTACCTGGGCAAGTGGACTCTGACCATCAAGTCGGTGTGCCTGGTGCTGGCTGTGGGGGCGGGGCTCAGTCTGGGCAAGGAAGGGCCCCTCGTGCATGTTGCCTGCTGCATCGGCAACATCTTCTCCTACCTGTTCCCCAAGTACGGCAAGAACGAGGCCAAGAAGAGGGAGGTGAGTACTTGCATCACTTTCTGTCCGATCCCTTTCAAATCTTGAGAGAGAAAAAAACTTGGCAGAACCCATCTCCTGATGATGTTGATGGCAATGCATTTAGCGTGGAACCAATGTAGCAAAACAATGCATTGCTGTCATCGAAACGAGATATGTATGAGGCATGTATTGTTGTGCGACTCCTCATTTGTGCTTCCCTAAGAACACTCAGTGCCATCTAGTGTTGCCCCCACGATGCCTGTGTATGGCTTCCGAAATGCATGACATGCTGGTGTATGCGAATGTTCAAAAGCAAATCACGTGGCTGCTGGGCTTGCTGCGCCATCTGGTGGCGCTGCCGACAAATCTGTGCATGGCCTCCGAGATGAGAAGCGGGGTGTACTGGTGCCTGCAAATGTTGAGACTTCTTCCCTCGCTTGCCGCACTCCGAGTGGCACATACACAGTGACCCAAGTTGGCGAGAGGTTCATTGAAGAGTGGCACGAACCCAGTGCATTCATGGCGCAGCTTACTGAAGCGTTGGCGTGAAAGATGTTCAATGAAAATGGGCACAAACCCAGTGCATTTGTGGTGCAGCCTGCTAAAGTGCCGGGTTGTTGACCTTGACGGTGGTTCGAATTCACTTGGCATTGGAGAAATTGGTTAGTACACACAAACATACATACCTAGTCCCCGAAAGTGCGTGAAGTATCCTAAGAATGCTAATGCCTTAAAATAGCGTGCCATGGAATGTTGCTAATGGGAAAGATGCCTTTGGTTAGTGCTACTATGTGGCTGCTTTATTGTGTTACCCACTGGGAACAGCCATATGGAGCCAACAAATGATGAATCCAGGTAAATGTTGGAGAAATGAGCAAGAGTGAGCAAGATGAATAAGGGGTAACTGAGGTGCTTGATGTTCTGTTATTTGCGACCACATGAATCCAAGAGGGAGCACTTCAGAGAGCCTCTGCTTATTGTAAAGGGACAAATAATGTAATTCATATGTGTGTGCTGTCATGGCAGAGTGCAACGCTAAAGTACCTGAAACTGCTAAGTGCAGCATTGCATAACCAGATGCTAGATGCGCCCAGCTCCAAAACTTGCAACAGAGGTTGGGTATAAAAAGTTAGCAAAGTGTAACTACTGTCAGAAAGGTATGTCTTAAGAAAATAACTGCCTTTCATTAGACCTTTACTGAAATATTTGCAGTTCTTGTTAATAATTCATTATTAGTGCAGCCTGTGTGGTTTGGGACCAGTATGCAGCTATTTTGTGTTTTTAAGCTGCTGTTTTGTTCTGAAGAGAGGTAGCAAGCAAAAAGAGCATAGATGCTGATGCTCTCTTAGTAGACATGACAGCATTTAACGCTGGACCTTTAAAGCACTTGGAAGCAGTTCATAAACATGTAGGTGAAGTGAATGCATAACCTTGACATTTTCGAAGTCAAGTGTATACATTCTCTTTTCTGTGTCTAGCTAGGATATGCTGTACTATTCCAAAATTGGATGTTCTGTCACCCTCAAGCCAGAGCTGAACATGCTTATCTATTGAATTCTTGTTGATGTTTCTGTGCCTAACTAATAAAGACAAGAGAATCTGTGTCGTGGCTTACCTGGTAACGTTGTCTCTCTGCATCCAGATCCTTTCGGCTGCTGCAGCTGCAGGAGTGTCTGTTGCTTTCGGGGCTCCCATCGGTGGCGTACTGTTCAGCTTGGAGGAGGTTAGTACTAAGCATGTGTAGAGTGTTTTATTTCACTTTGGAGCATAGTTCAGGAGGATAAGCAGATACTCGCCCATATTCAATTGCCAGTGTTTTCGCATGATCGGCACTCATTTACACTCGTTGCCACTCGCTCGCATTCCTACTTGCGCCCAGTCATACTCACCAGTACTCACACGGGTTCTTAGTTACTTCCATTCTCATACATATGCTCACATACGTATGTCGACACGTCTCTCACGTCCACTCGACGACAGTCACATCAATTTTCGTGCCTACTCAAAACTACTGCCACTAACTTTGGTTTGTACTGTAATTAACATGCACCCAGTACTGCTCATAGTCATGTCCACTCTCATTCGTACTTGCATATGCAATCTCATGTCTGTGAAATGACTACGAGTCAGGGTGCTCACATGAGTGAGTATGCCGACCTATGCTGTGGAGAAACGGTTGTATTGTGGTTATGTTCATATTTTGTTGGTAGCGCGCAGGCTGAACCTTGTGAAAGTGGGGCAAGCTCTTGGCTCCATTGACCGGGACTTTTCTTTTTGCAACCATAGGATTTCATTCCAAGAGTACTAGAGGGAAGTGAGACATTAGTGTGTGCGTGTAACACCAGTACAATGGCTGAGCCAGCATGGGAATGGTGGATAGCACCGGCATTTGTACAAACTTTCGTTCTTCTGGCTTCAAACTTCCTTCTTGTGGGTAGTTTGTCATTGAATGTTCTTTGTATGGCAAGGGTTACCCTCATGCCATCTGTAGTTTCTACCATGTGACTGTTTTCAACAGACTAGAAACAAAAAAATGTTTAGCAAATCAAAAATAATTACCTAATCCGAGTGTTACTGGCCACTTTCGAGTATGACTGTCACTAAATGTCACCTAGATTTAGTGACAGTCATACTCGAAAGTGTCTAGGTTTATTCAACTGCTAAAAACATTGCAAAGTTAATTCTTGACAGAACTAAGCCACATAGAGCAATAACAGAAAGCCACACTGCACCTTCTCAAAGAATGCAGGCTGAATTCATTTACTGCTCACCGATCCCATGGTAGTTGAACTGCAGTGTCTGCTTTCCCTTAGTGATTGTGGTATGGCAGAGTAGTATTGCAGCCCAAGCATATTTAGTATAAAATTTAGAACTTCTTTTTGTGTTCTACAACTGTCTTCAACGTCTCTCTGCTAAATGTTGCTGGGCATTCACCCTTGTGTTCCTACAGCATGACAAGAGATACGACACTGTAAAGCCATGCTTCCCAATGCCATGCAGGTGAGCTACTACTTCCCGCTGAAGACGCTGTGGCGTTCCTTCTTCTGTGCCCTGGTAGCAGCCTCTGTGCTGCGCTCCATCAACCCTTTTGGCAACGACCACCTGGTGATGTTCTACGTAGAGTACGACCTCCCGTGGCTGTTCTTCGAGCTGCTTCCCTTTGTTCTGCTTGGGATCCTTGGGGTCAGTCGCCACTTCTGCAATGTTGTTGTATTTTGCGTAAATTTTCTTTTGCTGTTGTGTTTGTGAATGACTGCCAAGCACCTGGCATTTCTTCCAAAATGGTAAATAAATAAATTAAATTCTTGGGTTTTGAATCATAGATATAAAAAAAAATAGAAAAGAAAGGCTCATAGGTAATAGATACTCGAGCGCTAATTTACAGCCACCGAGTGCGCTTAGAGTATGGGACTGAGTAGAGTGGGGAGGAGGCGCATGGTGAAAGTCTGTCGTGTCGAGGGTGTCACTAAGAGTTAGCACGAACCAAACACTGTCTTAAAAGGCCCAGCAACCATGACGGGCCTACTTATGAAGAGTCAGCATGTCGATAGGCGCCGGAGAGGAGGAGGGGTAGTATCAGAGGAGGTTGGCTTGCCAAGTCAAGCCTTTTCTTACATTTTAATGTGATAGCACTAAGAGCCTTGTGTTGCAGAAAATCCAGTGTTGATGTCAGCGACGTTGTCCGTTAGAGAAAAATCATCCCAAACCACGCAGGCCCTCCATGTGGCGCACAGGCATTACTGACCTAATGGAATTCGTGAAAGTAAGATGCATCAGAAAATTTGTCAAGTACGACTTACACACAACCTACAGACATGATAGCGTCGAATTGTAATTTGAATATACGAGAAAACATAATTCTGTTACTCGAAAACTCGGACAGACCCCTTCTCCAGCGCTTCTGCAATTCATAGACCAGAGACGGCATCCGCAATTTGCACAGGCCAGCGCATAAATATCTTGGAGTCCACGGAGCGGCGTGCCCACTTCCTTGAAACATTTCCAGGGGGCACTCGCCTCTGCCGCATTACGCACCAGCAAATCTCCGCCTGGGGGTTCACGCGCCGTATTCACAGCTATCGCCACCAAACCTACTGTGATAAGCATCTTCACCTATCTGTTTTACAGTGCGTGGTGCGTAGTGCCATTGGTAAGCATACTGCACACTTTGGCAATAATCCAAACCGACTGCCTTTCCCTGCCTCAGGCGGCGCGATGTGGGCATCACGTTTAGCTTCGGTGGCATCCGGCGTCGCCCTCTAGCTCAATTTCATTTCGGTTTCCTGTTGCCCTCTTAAAATACTATGCCACAGGAAAACAACAACACTCGTCTCAGGCCGCCGGAGCACCACCAGCTCCATGTCTGTTGGCTTCTCATGCCGCAACAATCCGTGCAACGCTTCGCATTATGTAGATGTGAACAATAGTTGAGTATGTCAAATTTTTTTAGTTGCTTCGGATCGTACATTTTGCCAGCTAATACGTTTTTCTCGCGGTTTTTTCCAAAATGTATGAACGAGGTTCTACTGTAATATCATATTTGCTGAATGTTTACTGACGGATTTTACACCTGTAGCGGTTACGGGCTCTGAACTTGCTGTGATATATCTGAAGTCTTTGGCATTTTACGCAGCACGCTTGATACATATAGCTTTACAACAGTACATGTATGCATTACTGGAGAAATACCACTGTTGATGGGAAATGACCGTTAAGCATCATCAATGGCAGGAGACCCACCCTGTGAATTTTTGTCATTAGGTTCTGCCATTGTATTTGAACACTCCTTATGTGTTCTCTACTTTGAACATTCTTGAGACACAAAGTGAAACTGTATAAAAGAATGAAGATTATGGCAGCTAGTCTCTGGATTTTTGCAAGCTATCAGCTTTGCTGCTTGACACTATAGGTTATGAAAATTGTGAATAGTGGCCTCTTGCATTGCTAGCTTTAAAGCAGCAAACTGACCTTAGCTGCAAGTCATTGCCCCAGTGTGCTTTAGCTGGATTTGTGCTTCCCTGCACGTTGGTGACGAGTCTTAATGGACATACCTTATGTTGCAGGGTGTGGTGGCCACCATCTTCATCAAGTGCAACATTCGTTGGTGTCGATATAGAAAGGAATCTCGTTTGGGCCAGTATCCCATAGCTGAGGTGAGTGGCATTTCCTGAACACTTGTTGTTATCTCTAGTTATTCTTGTTATTCTTCACGGCCCTAAATTGACTCATGTTTTTTCTCACAGGTTATTGCGATTACGGTCATTACGGCTGTTCTCAGTTTTCCCAACGAGTATACACGTATGAATACTAGCGACCTTATAAAGGTAAGGCAACAAAACTGTTGATGTAACTGTAGTTTTGTATTTGAGTGCAAGCATCCATTACACATATTACCTGTGGTAGAAAGTGCCTGTGAAAATATTTTGCAACCAAGCTGTTAATGCAGCTAGAGGCACTCAGAAACATAAATGAAAGATGTAATTGCAAACACTTAAATGCAATTATGTGTAGATCCAAATAAAGAACTGAATGTTGCAGTGTGCTGAAGATTGGAGTTAATATGGGGGATAATAGAGGTGACACAAGGGACAAATTGCATTCATCAGTTGGTGAAAAATGACTGTTAAGCATCATTAATGGCAAGAGGTGCTCCCTATCGATTTGTGCCATCAGGGTCTGTCATGGTCACTCCAGAGGACACATTACTAACACTTTGAAATCATTTTGTACCCTACAAGATGCATTGTGACATGCTGTAAGAAGTGACAATTTGTCACTTCAGGTACGACAATGCTGTAGCGATCTTGCTGTTGAGACACTACCTTCAGTGTTCAAAAAGATATCCAAGTGACCGTGTCAGCATTGCTGCCATTCCGAATTCTCGAGATTGCACCAGCACTAAAGAAAAACCTTGAGGGATAGTATTCTTGGTGCTGCTGTTGTGTGCCTCAGAATAACGGTTTGGCCAGGAAGAGTAGTGTAAACAGCTTGGCTGGATATTGGGTTGTGATTTATCAAGGTCGTACGAGTCTGTGGAATCTTTCTGAAAGTTAGAATAAAAATAGATATCACTACGTATACATGTGTAGCTCTCTTTGTGTTTCGTGTATGTGAGAGTGCATGTACTTGCTTGGTTTGTGAGATAACATTTACTTTAACACTTAACATTTACATTTAACATTTACAAAACTGTTGATGTAACTGTAGCTTTGTATTTAAGTGCGAACATTCCAGTGCATTTGCGTCTGTTGCTGATAGAATGCTGCTGCCGGATGGCTTGTTTAGTTACATGGGTACCATGGAAGTGTGCTTACACGACCCTGTTTGCTCTTATTCTTCTCACAGGTCTTATTTAGCCAGTGCGGCATTACTGATGTGTCACCGCTTTGCGACTACAAGCGCAACTTTACCAATGTAAACAATCACATTGACATAGCTGAGGCTGGGGATGGCGTTTACAACTCCCTTTGGCAGCTCAGCTTAGCTTTGATATTCAAGCTGCTCATCACCATCTTTACCTTCGGCATCAAGGTGTGTCTTTTGTTTGCTAACTGCCTTTCATTTCTCCAGATTGCTTGGAAGGATGCAACAGTAACTTGTCCTTATGAACCAAATTCAGCTAAAAACTAGCATCCTAGATGTGCGAAAGTTTCATATTATTGGTTTATTGGTCACTTGTGGCTCTAGATGACACTTCACTAACACTCAAAAGCATTTTGTGAGGATTTCAGTTAACATACAAGATGTTTTCTAGTTTGCTCTCAATTCATTTGCTGTTTGCTGCATGCATTTTATGTTAGGACTTGAATATCTGATGCTGTGAACTTCCTTAGCAGAAAACCTTTTTCCTTATTGAAAAAAAAAACAAAAAACAGGTATAGTATCTAGAATGTTTTGAGATTTCCATCATCATCTTTCCATGTTTTCAAGCTTCAAGGTATCTTGTGTAGAACTCAAAATTTCCGTCAGGCATCTGCATACCATTTAAGCTTGAGTTCAGCGCAGCCAGCTTACGCACATGAACCCTGCATCTTTAAGCTAAAGCATAGAGAGGTGCTAAGCTTGTAATAAACCTTCTATAGCTGTTTTTCACTGGAAAATGCTGTAGCCGCTGTGATCTTGAGGTAGCTGCTCGGTACCTTGCCCCACCCTTGCTGCATTTCAGGTCCCTGCTGGTATCTTCATTCCGAGCATGGCCTTTGGTGCCATCATGGGCCGTATGATTGGCATCGCTGTGGAGCAGCTTGCTTAGTGAGTTGTTACTGCTCACAGTTCTTGCACTTTTGCGCAGACCAGTATTTGATGTGCATCTGACTTTGTGGCAGTGTAATCCAGTTTTTTTTTTTTTTTTTCATAAAGGGAGGGATCTCTAAGCACCAGTTCATGCAGACAACCAAAGGAAGAGAAAAATGGTAGAAGCTTAGCTTGAGTTGGTGGGGCCCCTCACATAAACTTTTTCAGATAAGGAGATGCAGGTAGCTTGCATATACCAAGTCATTTGAGTCCCTTAATCCAAAGCTTCTTAATTGCACCTTTGTCTTACAATATATTGTGGTTGTGTTGACTACCACTGCTTGTTAGTGCAATTACTCAAGATAACAAAGGAGAGCTAATGGTCTTTTATAATAGTAAACTTGCATGATTATGGAGATTTGTTCTTTTGGTAAAGTCATCTGATTCATTGTGTTAAAAGAACCTCGGTGCACAATCAAAATTGTGTTTCAAGCTGAATCACACATCAAGCCAGTGCAAAAGCAAAAGATATCAGCATGATGCCTTCTGTGGTTTTATGTCTGCAGCCAGTACCCGACCCTGTGGGTGTTCCAGGGTGCTTGTAACACTGGTGAGAACTGTGTGACACCTGGCCTCTACGCCATGGTAGGGGCAGCAGCCTGCCTGGGCGGGGTGACAAGGATGACCGTGTCTCTGGTGGTCATCATGTTTGAGCTGACCGGCTCGGTGCGCTACATTGAGCCCCTCATGGCAGCTGTCATGGCCAGCAAGTGGGTTGGCGATGCTCTGGGCAAGGAGGGCATGTATCCTTCCCGTATGGTGAAGCTGGTGCTTTGCTTCCTGCTTTTAACGCATTTGCTTGCATATAAGGCAATAATGTGTGTGCATGTGTGTTGTATGCACGTGTGGGTGTGCTTGCTCACGCGAGTGAGAGCACCACTTTGAAAAGAGCGCCTTTCCTCATATTTGGAACTGGGCTGTGATTATAATGTCCGACATTCTTTTTCCATTTTGTTATGTGCCGAGCTTACCCGTCAGGTGACAGAGCTCTGCGGGAAAGCAAGCCTCGCCATTATCGTGAGAACAAAAGACACATGCATACTTAGGAGCGGGCCTGCATTTGTAAAAATGCGAGAGCATCATACAGATAGATGGACATGACAATGTAAAGCAGTCTCGAGGCCCAGTTTACTACAGATGTGTGCATTAGACATCTGGCCACTCACAGCAGGGCATGGTGGTCTTGTCAGAACTACAGTAGAACTTCGTTGATACCATTCCGTAGTGTGCGATTTCCCACACTAGTTGTCGTGATCAAGAATATAAAATTGACCAAAAACAGCTACGCTTTTCTTTTTTGCCGGTTAATACGTTCCTGGAAAACATCATCTTTCGGCACCAACGTTTATTACATCCCCAAATTGTGATCATATGATATGTTTTCCGGCAACGAAATCCCATGTGAACAAGAAAAGGTGCGAGGCACTCATGATCGTGGGCATTAGGTGACCACCACGACAGCTTCCCCGCAGTGCTTACCCATCCAAGCATGTGAAAATGCTGGCACACACTCGGTTTCCTCTTGCGGTAACAGAAAATCTCCTCACTGGTTTTTGTCTCGCATGTCGCATTCACAGCTATCGTTACCAACCGTTTTGTGATAAGCATCTTCACCTGTTTCACAGCGCATATGGCACAGTGACGTTGGAGGCTTACTGCACGCCTTTCATAGGTGACAACCCAAACTGTTACTGTTCCTTGCTGGCAGTGTGAAGTGAGTGTCATGTTTCACTCTGGCAACGTCGTCAAGTTATTGTGCATCACCCATCATCTCGATTTCGTTTTGGTTTCCCATCGCCATCCTAAAACACTATACTGGGGACCCACCAGCATGGTGCATGTTGGCTTCTTGTGCTGCGACAGTTTGCATTATGTATGTGAACTACAGTTAAGTGTCGAAATTTCTAGTGACTTCATGTCGTATGTTTTCCTGGTTAGCAAATCTTTTCGCAAATTTTCCTCCAACGTGTGAGCAAAGTTCTGCTGTACATTGAGTGAAACATAACATGAATATTGTTTCATGAATACAGGCCCCCTGATGCGTGTGCTGTTCACATTGGTGTAGCGATTCACTCATTATCCTGAGCTAAAGGGTTCTGTGTTGAGCTGTTGAGCTCTTGACCGTGGCTTGCATTATGATAATATTTATGTTCTGGATTGTCAGAACTTTTTGATCACTTCTTATTCGTGGTTAAAAGGAGGCCGCTTCAGTGCAGAAGCATTGGTCTACTGTGGCTTTTTAAAGATTTTGTGTGCTTTCTTTGAAGCACAGAAAAAAAAAAGGGCTGCACAAACAACTGAAACCGATCTATTCTTTCAAACTGTGCATTGAAATTGTGGCCACAAAGTTATTCATTCAACAGTTTAACAATCAGCACTAATTAATAAAAGCACCTTCAATACTGGAAGCTTTTCAAGGAGGGTGCTAACAACATACAGCTGGTTTCATCACACAGAAGGCTTCGTTCTGTGTTATCTGGGACACCGTGTGGATTTTTTTTATAACCAGGGGATTCTCGTATTCATAATGACGTTTAATCTACTTCGATTGCCATTGGGTACTTTTTCTCAAAACAGAATAATATTTGTTGCATGCAAAAGTGTCTCCAGAGATGTTTGTCTCCTTAATTGTATGGGGCATAGCTACGACGCTCACATTCACTTGAATGGCTACCCATTCCTGGACAACAAAGAGGAATTCGCCCACACCACTCTTGCGGCTGACGTAATGCAACCACGGTGAGTTCTAAAATGTGTGGCAAACTGCCAATTGCTTGCAAAGTCTGCACTCATCAATGCCTTGAGCTGCAGTTTAAAATGCAGCAGATAGGTCTCACCTCAAGTATGCACAGGGAAAAACTCTGTTCCAAAGTCTGAGAGGTATGTCTGAGTGAAAATATTATTGAAAATAATAACTGTGCTCCTGTGACGTCACTTAGACATGTAAAATGCATTGCAAGATAGGCTAGTCGGAAGGTTTAACTCGCCTTATTCAAGTGTGTATAAAAGGTAGAAATGCTGTCATTAGGCAACCAATAGACTTTTCAATGGAGCTGTCTGCATATTGAAGAAAAAAGAATAATCATCACTGGAAACAATTGCTCAAACCCCCTAATATTCTTTTTTTTTTCCAGAAATTGATAAATATTAAGAAATCTGAACTTTTCCAATTCTACCAGCAGTGTGCCTAAAGTGGAAGAAATTAAGTTGTCAGTCTAAAATTAGATGAAATTTTGTCTTTGACACACAGATTTCACAGTATGGTTGTTCTAAAGTACTGGCATATTCCACTCCTGTGTAATCTAGAAAATATCAATTTTCTGCTTTCAATTATGTAACAGATGCACTTCACGGCATTGGGATGTCCATTTGGTTCCAGAAATTAATCTTGTAAGCTTAATGGGGATCTGTTTTCTTTTTTTTAATGTTCAGAAACTTTTGTTGTAAAGCTTTGAGCTCTGCTCACAACAGTCATTGGAATTTGATATTTTCTTTTATCATGCAGAGGCTTTCTGCGTTTCACATGTATTTAGAACAGGGGGGATGATACCAACAGCTTCCTAGCAAGGTATGCTGTAGTGGTGGTAACTGGCGAGTTCTTTAGAAAATATTTTTATTATTTCAGCCAGAAATTTAAAAGGCATGGACTAATTAGTAAAGTAATTTACACAAGTTCTAAGATTCTAGTTGTCCTTTTCTCGAAGGATTTTTAGGACATACCAGCTCCGTGAGCCATGAAACTTGCATGGAATTAAATGCTTCTCTTGATGCTAAAACAGCTCCAGTGTAAGTTTGATGGCAGATTAGACCGAGAAATGTGATAAGGAAATTAGTGGGTGCAGGATAGACTTGACCAATACAAGACAGGATATCTGTAGTTTTCCAGAGGAGGCCCATTGTGCAGTAGACTGACAATGATAATGGCATCTGTAATTGTTCATGCTTCGAATTTGGGGACATAACAGGGGACAATAGTGTATGTCATTTTAGTGATAATTGTCTCTAAGCCATCGCTTGTTTATGAATACCCATTAAATGCACCAGCCTTGCACACTTGCGTTCGCTTGAGAAAATATTTTGTGTTGTCTCAGAAGGCCTTTCCATAATTAAGATGCTTCACTCTTGCTAGCTCATCTAGGTAATGAATGACATCAGGAAATTTAAATGTTGCATTGTGAAACAAAGAAAACATAATGTTTGACTTTGATGCAGGCGTGGGGAAGGACCACTTTGCTGTGTGACACAGGATAGTATGACAGTTGAAGAATTAGGTAAGCATTAGCATGAGATGGTTGCTATCAGTTGCAGCAGTATGACTAGTGTCATGTGTCCGTGTCCTCAATTTCTTGCGCACTACATGTTACTTTCACAGAGTGCCTCCTGAAGACAACTGACCACAATGGCTTCCCTGTGATAGTGTCCACGGAATCTCAATATCTTGTTGGTTTCGTGTTGCGTAAAGACCTCAGCTTGGCTTTGGGTGAGTCACTTCACCTTTGTTCACTGAGGAGTGGCTGAAAAGATGAAGGCGCTGCAACCACTTTGAGGCTTTTTATCCTTTAATCTTGAAGTTATGTTGTCCCTCTTGTCCCTTCTTGTCTGTTGTACCTTCTTGTCCCTCATATAGAGTCGTACATGAAGTCTACTCTAAACAAATTGTATTCATAAAAATTTACAAAGTATTCTAACAGCTTACTTTACATTCTGTTTTCAATTAAGTTCAGTTTAATTATTTATTTGAAGTGACTATTGTATTGATCATGTTACTTTAACCATGTGAAGCAGTACAATGAGAACGCAAATTCTAGGCGGCAAAAATAATAGTAATAAGCTCGAGCAGTACATTCTAAAAGTTGTGTACTGTCTAGTATTGGGAAAATTGATAGGCCACCAGACTGACATCCAGCATAAGTGTATTTCCATGCAACAGAGCTGCTTTCGCCAGCACTGGGCTCGTTTCAGAGCATAAAGGCCTGCAGGCCTCTACAGACACCTACACATGAAATTAATACAGGGTGTCTACCAACCGGAAAAACAGGGAAAACCGGGAATTCTCAGGGAATTCGAATAGTCTGGAAATACTCAGGGAATGTGGGCTTTTATGGGGGAAATTAGCTGTAACTTTATTAGAAGGGAATGAAAGTCGTGTTAATGCTGGCTCCAGTAACAGAGGAGTTGCAACGAATCGTCATTGACGCCGTGTCATCGGCACGAGGTATTGCCAGAGTAGTTAATGACCGATTTTTTCGAACATGCCCGATAATTCGCACAGCTTTGCGGCACCACCACATACTCCATATACTCAATGTATATTGCCCTGACTGCAGGGCTGAAATGGCATTAATCAGTCACCACCGCCGCCATTTCGATTATCTCGTTGCCTCGAACTGGCACTCTCGCACGCAGATCCGCTGGCAGCTGTAGCCACTACTGCGGCAACGTTAGGCCTAGCTGCTTCTAAGCTTCTTTCCATGCGGTGCTGTGTTTTTCATTTAAAGAATTCGCTGCTTTCAGCAATGGCACCAACTCCGTCTTTGTAATCCTTGCAATTGGCTTCAAAGCTCGCAGAACACAGCGCGTTGCGTAATACCAGGCTCCGAAAGTTAGCTTTGCCTTAGTACAGCAGTATTACACGGTGGGAAGGAAGCGTGGGAAGGTGGGAAGCGTGGGAAGGGGCAATTGTCACGGGACATAGTATGTATTCCTTAATTATACATTTGTGCACCCCCGTCTCCTGTCACAGTACGCACACCGATATGCCTAATAACTGTACTGGCAGGCCTTAGGAGCTTCTTCAGGCGTGCCTGTGTCAATTTTAGCCCTTAAGGGCAGTTAAAGACATGCATTCATTCTTTTCGGACTGCCCAATTTTTCGGATGTTATTGCGGGCCCCAGGGAGTCCGAAAAATCGAACGTTGACTGTACAACTGACCAAGAGGATGCTTCAAATGATCCATGGGGTGAACGCGTGGCAGAAGGAGGGGAGGATGAGAACAGAAAGTACCGACACACTGAGGAATTAACGGGAAAGTAAGCGTGCCGCCTTCTCTTTGAAGGAGCTTGAGCTCAAAAAAGAAAGTGTTGGCTGACGCTGAGATGCAAGCGTCCCTCATCCAACCAAAATAAACTTTTTAAAGCAGTGCAACCCAACGCTGAGATGATGTGTACAGGCTGAGAGTATGTCAGGACAGTTGCGGTTGACTTTCCAGCTGCTAAGAGGGAATCTTAGTTGTGACAAAGTTCAGGCCTCATCCCGATGAGCTTGCTATCATTTGATAGAAATAGCTCATATTCAAAAATATTTACTTATGTATGCATCTCCTTTTCATTCGTATTTGAATATGTTCGACTCAATTTGGAATGGGTTTTACCACTTTTTTCACTGTGCCCTCTGTTTTCTTTTTAAATAAAGTAGGTATTACTTCTTACTATTTAAACTGGATTAAGTCATTTTTTTGTTTCTACATGCTTACTAGAAAGTGACAGCATCAAGTAACATGGTGTCAGCCTATCTTGATATAAAACAATGTTCAGGCTCATTCAGGGAATTTGGCAAAGGTGCTCAGGGAAAACCTGGAAAACTCTGGGAATTTGGAAATGTCAACTTGGTAGACACTCTGTAATATCAATGATGCAAAGGATAGCACTTCTACACATCTTTGTGTCGTCTTGTTTTAAGTAGTTCGGTCGGGGAATTTTCAAGACAAATGATACAAAAAGAATCACAAACAAATTGCATGTCAACATTTGCTGGCGACTGAGCCCACTATGTTACATATTCATGAGAGAGCATGAAGTTTCTCCACTGGAGCTATGTTGTCGAATTTGGCTCTGCATTTTAATTCTTCTGTGGCAAGCCTGTCTTTAAACACAGATATCGCTCTTAGACATACCAGTCATATCAAACAGATAGACCGCATATATGCAAGCCAGCCATCTATGCCAGTGCACAAGAAAGATGTTGCTTTGTGCTTGCAGAAGAGAATGGCATTGTATTGGTGGGGTGCAGTGGATTCAGACCGCAAATCTGGATTCTAGGCAGTGTACTTCAAGCGTAATGGAAATTCAGCTTTTGCACATAACTTGCACTATTAGAATGACATAGCATGCAGTTTTTTTTTCATGTTCTGGGAAAAGAAAGGTTGATTACCAGAATTGTGAACATGTCAGATGTTAAAAGTACACGATACAGCTCTCGTATGCCTACACAGGGATTCAGAGTGTGTGTACGTATGGTTTTTGTTTCTTTGCATTAGTTAGTGTTCTCTTTGTGCTTGAAATGGGAGAGATCAACCAACTTGCTGTCATCATGCTCTTGTTCCTATGCTAGAGATACTGCCAAGAAAATAGATCTCTTAGCTTTGACAGTTACCATTGTATGCTTGAGATGGAGCATCATCCCGCATTCATGTTGTGCAGCCAATGCTCGCAAGTGCCAAGAAGGAGTTGTGGGTAGCTCGCGTGCCCTCTTCACAAGCCAGGTACCAACGCCGTGGAATGGCCCATCGCCAGTTAAACTGCGTCGCATCTTGGATCTGGCAAGTACTTCTCTCATACCTCTCTGTGGTGCCATCACGTCTGGACATTCGCTGTTTTGCTTCCACTGTAATGTGCCATTCTTCCAGACGTGCTACTTTAGCTGGTCATTCTGTGCAGTGCTGTCAACTTATAACTAATTAACTCTGACAACCTGCATAATTTTTTTAAAGCTATCTGAATGTTGAAATAAGACGCCTTTTATCAAACTTGACTTTCAGTGGCAGTGTTTGCGCAAGCTTGAAACTGAAAATATCCACTGTATGAGCTATCTCTCTTGCGAGAATGCATTGATGTCTTAACACCCTTGTAGAACAGGAGATGAAGCTCTTTGTAGGGCTAATGTGTGGTATACTCGGTATTGAATTGGCATTACAACAATAGGCCCCCCCCCCCCTGTTATCGGAGTTCCATGAAGCAGAATACATGGGCAGTGCACTGACCGATGCACACCCCGCCTTAACGCGTGTATTGCGCAAAGTGCTGTTCGTAGCGGCGGCATTGTTGACCCTTGTTATTGAACACTTCTAGCAAACTGTAACTCCACCCATCGCTAGTCTGGTCAGACGCCAGATGCACGTTTCAGACCGGCCGTGATCCGGCGCGCGATGCACTTCACTGCAATGCACCTTGAATAGCTAGTGACTGCAGTGATGCTGCTGCTGGCAACGAAATATGCAGATAGCACAGTCACGCTTCTCAAAAGAGGTTCTAGTATGCTCTAACCAGTCTGCCTTCTATAGATTCTCTTAAATTGCAAAAAAATGTACTATAACATCTGTTCTCATTATGGTAGCACTATAACCAATTAAGGCTGTAAATTGACGTTCTAAAGGTAAAAGACAATAGGAGTAGAGGTAAGGCCTTTTGACTAATGCGGCATGAATGCATCAGTTGCTGTGCTGTTTGGCATCTGCAAAAAGTCCCTGCATTTACATATGATACAACTGTTCAAAATAACTGTAAACTTGGCTCATAGATATCCAAAGAATCTCACTGGTCATTTGGCGTGGTACATTTGCTCGCAAGCTACCTGCCACACTTGTTATTTGTTTTATTTTGACATCTGAAATCTCAAGACAGAATTTGAGCATCGACTCATGTTAATGGAAGGCATCTCACATGCTTGTTTTCTTCCTGTAGGCTCCCATCACAGTGACAGACCAGACCCCCATGGAAACTGTGATCGACATGTTCCGCAAGTTGGGCTTGAGGCAGACTCTAGTCACGCACAATGGGTAGGCCTCATTGCTTTTGTGTTGCTCTTGTTGTTGTAGCAACTTCCTTCTTCAAGGATTGTGAAGGCTGCAATGAATGAAGGTGCACAGTTGTATGCAGCTATTCTTGTTAATGTCAGCCTATGTGCTGGATTTTATTTGTAGGCATTTCTGAAGCACTCAGTGTCTGATGTCAGGTTGTCGCTTACAGTGGGGAAGGCTAATTTCTGTAATGTCACTGTTCTGCAGTGTTGCCAAAATGGAATGAAAAAAAGTGTGTTACTGTAATTACATTTGCCAGCCTTACACAGCCTCACAAAGTGCAGTTTGGAACCATTATTATTGGGTTGCCCTTTATGCTGGAAAGCTTGCCGCTACTTTTTCTAAGTCTCTTTCAAACTTCATATCATCTAATCTTGTGCAGTACTAAATGTTTTCATCCTACGTTTCACTTTGTGCTGGGGTCAACGTTCACCTGAAATTGCATGCATCACGAAAAAATGCCTGTCTGATTCGACCCCCTGAACAGTGCTGCACCTTTGATGTGAATGTTATGCACTGCCCACTGTACTCCGAGCACTAGCACCAGATGTGAGACATCATTCAGTGGGCACAATATGGCTTTGGTTTTCATTTTGCTGTTGTGGTTGTGTACCATAGCCATAATTTGTGCCCTGTTTACCGTTTCTGCTAGGGATGAGGGAAGATTTCACCTGCAGTAACATTGTGTTATGCCACACAGTGCAGTTTTGTAATAATTTGAGCTGCAGAAAACAATTTCAGTTACAATTTAGTGGTAAATGCCAGAGAAATGTGTTACAGTTGTCGTTGTCAGAGTCCAGCTGAGTCTGGTCATGGGGGGCTGAGTCTGTTTGCCTAGACCCATCACGTGTGTAAATAAGAGGGTAGAGGGCAAGGGGCACACACTGGGCGTGTGCTCACCTTTCCCCCCTCACCCTTGCCCTTCTTCAAAATGTCTTCTGCCAGAGATACCAGGCATGAAACGATGTGCGACAACATCGATCGCTCCCCCCCCCCCCCCCCCAACTCATAAAAGATTCCTGGCTACGCCATTGAAACCCATTTATGTGCTTTGTATGGGCCATTAACAGCAGCTATATAGTGTAGGGCATGGTTCTTGCTGTGAAGTAGTCCAGCTCTTCAATGTGTGAGAAAAGGAAGGTGAAGATGTTTGAGCAAGTTAAAAAGTGTGGAGAAGAGAGTGTGCTGGGACATCTCCAGTCGGTAGAGGAGTGCATTTACGTATTTGTCACATATCATGCTTCTTTGCGTAGTCTGTTCTCAGTGTGGTGTTAGTATCGTTTGGGTAGTATGTTTGTACCTGGTAGATTTCTCCAGCATCCTTTTTTTTTAAGTGTTTGTCATGGGGATAGTGACATGAGTCTTTAAGACTCAAGGCTCCTCTTAACATCCCTCTAGTCTTTAAGACTCAAGACTACTCTTAACATCCCTCTAGGAGTCTGTCAGTCCAGCCAGTTGCCCCTGTTGATGTGATTTGGCTTAGCACGCCAGGAATGTGCATTATTATACCTTTGTGTGCTGAGGCTGCTACTTCTCTCTGTGTTTTTCAGAAAAATCTTGGGCATTATTACCAAGAAGGATGTTTTACGCCACATCAAGCTCCTTGCCAATGAAGACCCAGAGTCCGTGCTCTTCAACTAATACAGCCAAGAGAGACCATCCACAAGACACTGTTGAGAGTCCATTGTGTTTGAAGCGAGGACTTCGGGGACCAGCCCTGGCACTTTTAGTCAGGATGGTGCTAGCAGCTGCGCATGTACTCAAAAAAAGAAAAAAAATGAAATGACCCCGCTCTCATTAGCAAACAGCTGCTGCAACAAGCAGCACCCCCTCACAAACTGCAGCAAAGGACTTTGATGTGTGTGCGATGTTCTAGGGCACCTCCTCGGACCACTTCCCCTCATATTGACACCAGTGGTCGTAGTCATTAATAGTGCGCAGCTGAGGGGGGGAAAGTGGTCTGGAAAGCAGCGTAGCAAGAACCGTGAGGTGTCATCCTCCTCTCTCTGTAGCATGCAGCTACGCTCATTTGTGTACAGTGTATTATCGTCGCGTGCAAAAGAACCAGTCCTGGTGAGAGCAGCAGCTGCAATTGATTGACCCTCCAGGATGCCCATCTCCTAAACCCACCCCCTTTTACCCTCCCCCTCCTTTACACCCTCTAATTTAAGAACGGCTACTTGTGTGTGCGACACACAGAAGACTGACATTTTGAGTAGTTGCTGCATTTACAATGTTCACTGTTTGTATTTTAACACTACTGCATCTTTACTTTTTTTGTTGCTCTTAACAATATACACACAATTCCTGCAGCAAGCTCGAAAAAACAAAAAGAAAAGAAAGAAAACCGTGTGACTTGGCTCATTTGTGTCCTCTGTGTTTTTATTTCAATATTTTCATGTATGGTGATCCTCTCTGAAAGTTTATGGGCACGGTTTCCATGAAAGTGCTCAATCTTCTCAGGTTGGGCATGCATTCCAGAATTCAAACTTGCATATTGTAGTATGCTGTATGCTCAGACATAAATATCCGGCTATTTCATGAAACCTGCCATCTATAAATGCCTCAATAGTTGGCACAATTTGCATTGCCGCCTGATGGATTCCCCATACAATGACTGCATTTGTACTCAGAACACTGTTAAATGGCAAAATCATGAGTAAGGAATGGTCTTGCAACCTTATGCTTAAGGATGTACAGTATGAGAACTTCATAGAATCTTGCTTGTAAGTATTGCTTGTGCACAAGCAGGTCTTTAGAACAGGCGTGGCCAGCGCTTCGGCAAATCTGAAGGTTGGCCATATTAAGAGAAACATTCACTGTAATGCTATTGAACAACACTCTGGCCAGAGTTGTTTTTCTGCAACTGCTTACATATAATAACTTTGCTAGTAAATAGACTTCCATTATTTCGACCTTGGCCAGCACTGCTGAAATTTACTGCATTAGCTGGTGGGTCAAATTAGAGAAGAGGCTGAAGAAAGTGTCCAAAGACAACACTGCTTCATTTAGCAGTATTTGCCCGATTCTAACATGCCCTCCAATATAACATGCACCCAGTTTTTATTTCAGTATAGAAAACTAACGTAGAAATTGCACAGCTCCTAAACGAAGTAGAAACCAAATGCCTGCTTGATTTTTAATCTTTTTTTTTTAATGTAGCATGCCAAAGATTCCAGCAATTGGAGAAAGATGAAACCAGCTATACGCACCTTTAAAGGAGGGAATTGTATTTATACTTTATTTCCATCGTCGTCACTTTCTGACAGCACTTTGTTGCTGTCTATGGACTACGACATGTCCTGCGCACGTTGCACTCGTGTTGGATATTCCATATTTATCGAGAAACTCCGCAAGTTGCAAATTGGATGGTTGTCCGCACCTAGACTAACCACTTCGTCAGTTCGCCCTGCTATGACTGCAATTCTAGGGAATACAGTAAATGCGCGACACAACTTTGTCGGCACTCGCTTAAAATGTAAAAAAAAGAAAAATGTTTTAAAGGAGGTTTTGTGATCGATGTCTCTAAAGCGGGTCTGTATATTTTCTGCAGCGGGGTGTGGTCGACTTCCGCGATAACTTGTTCTGTCGAAATTTTTTTATGACGGCAGCGCTGGTTCTGACTTGGGTCATTGCAACACCACGAGCTCAACTTCATTTTCAATTGCACTGCACAAGCAATTTTCCGATCAATTTTTCAGGAAAAAGCCACGTGATGGTTACGAGTCTATGACACGAATGTTTAAGCGTTCGGCTGTGTTGCGGGCTAGGCGTTTTCACTCTAAATCTCGAGTTCCCTGAATTGCTTGGGGGTCTGAAGTGCCTACTTCCTCCGTGTCATTTCAGTTTAGAGGATGTTCTACGTAGCATTCTTGTTTTAACCGCTGTACTGCTCTACCGTGCTCGGATGCTTGCAGGCCTCCTGAGCATAAGGGTGACTTATTGGGCGAATTGGTACATGGCACTTGGTATGCTGGCAAACTGAAAAAATAACTATTGAAAATCGTGAGGCAAGACACAGAGCACCCAGCACCCTTTCTGTTCCTTTCTCTTCTATCCGTTTTCTGGCATACCCACACCAAGTAACTTCCAAGCATACACAGGCTCAGATGTGCGCGCCGGGCATGCCGAGCGAGGCACCGCTGCCAGCGCTCCCGACGCCGTGATGTTAAACGCCATCTAAGGGGTTTTCTGTAAGAGTCCACCTGATGGACTGTTCATTTCGGCCGCTGCTGATTGGATGCAGCTGTACGAGATGGGAGGAGACGAGCGGCCCCAGCCAATCGGCAGCAACCGAAATGGACAGTCCACTAAGTGGTCCCCTATAGGATACGCCACCGGTTAACGCAACACGGCGGCAAAACTTCCATGATGCTGCGAGCGCAATCGGCGGGTTTCGCCGCCCACGATGCACACACCGTCTGGTGGTGGTGTTACAGGAAACCGAGCTTTGCATCACGTCACCGGGCACTCCTCTCTCGTTGATAGAAGTGCCTTCTGGCCACTGTGTCGCTGTGTACGGCGATAACGGCTTGAAACTGAGCGACGAGCCAAGAAACGCTATTGGTTTGAAACGCGCGCAAACCGGTAATCATTAATTGTAAGCTGCGGTCATTGCTTAAAATTTTCTAAAGGCAAGCCGAAAATATGCGTTTTCAGCATGAGGTGATTTCGACGGATTCACTGTCCCGCTAGCGCCGCCAAAGCAGACCCTGCAGCCATTGAGGTCACTGTTTGGGTCAGCCGTGCTTGTGCCGACCAATCAAGCTCAAATTATTCGGTGAGGGTCAATTTATGGATAAAAAAAAAACTGAAAATTTTGGTCGCTAGAAGCGCGTAGACGTCGATCGGGATCGAATTAACCGAGAAATCGAATTAGCCGAAGTCGACTTAACGGAAGTCTACTGAATGAGTATTTGCTATGTACTGCAATATGTGTTGGTGCTGCCAACTGTGCAGCACTGGGCGTATTTGCATAAATGCGACAATGGCGCAGCGCATCGTATTTCTAGTGCATTGTATTCACGCATAAACGGCGGTAATGCGCTGTGGCAAGGCGAATCGCATTAATTTGCCCGGAGAGGGTAGATCGAGAACGGCTTTGCGTCTCACGTGGTGAATGTAAAAATGTTGGCGCATCGCATCGACGAAGAGGAAATGCGAGACGGCTGGCCGGAACGAGCTCTAGCCGGCGAAACGCAAACGCTGGGAAATGATTCCGGCACGTTTTGGACAAAGTGGGACGCGTCACAGGTAAACGCTATCGCACGTTGGGCGCGTTTCTATACGAACTTGGATAACATAGTAGCATAGCAGACGAGTACGAAAGGGAGACAGAAACCACGATGCGCTGTGTACATGCAACAGCTTATGCCCGGGAAAACACGTACATTTATACACCATGCCTTTGTCGCTGTCGCATTGTATTACCGTGACGAGCTAATGAATGCGACACTCTATACTGTTGCATTCGCTGTACACGTCCGGCTACTGACATTATTCACGGCTGTGCAGTCGCAACAGCTTTAAAGACGAGGAGGGAAGGCTGCAGGCGAAGCGGCATTGGTGGGCCGAGTAACTCTTTTTGCTTTCAACGTGATATTTTTTTTTGCGCTGCTTTGGATTCGCCATATTGTCATTCATGGCACCGCTTTCGTTGTGTATTGCCGCCTTGGCTTCTGCCAACCTATCGCGAATGCTCGCACGTGTCCGATCGCAAAGACGACTTTGACCGCGGAGAGCAGCCCTGGGGACAACGTATCTACGTTATCTTATCTATGGTATCTTATCCATACCCGCGAAAGAGTGCCAAATATACGGGGCCGCATATTTCGATTCGCAATGACGATCAGATTGTTATATCAATATGTTTGCAAAGCCAGATAGGTCAATCTTACCTTGGGCATTATCTTGTTAAGTCAGAAATTAACGTGAAAAGGAAAGGCATGTGTAGCGACGCCATTTTAAAACTATCACAACCACTAACGTCACGGAGTTTTGTCAACGCCTGCTCGGTAGTAATGGGGAGAAGAGCTCTGAGTTAAGGAGTGACTACATTGCGTTAAAAACTAAGCGTGAGAGCCCCGAGAAACTTTTGGGAAATTTTCACTTTCAGGAGCAGCAAATTAGCAGGGGTGTGCTAACATAATCGAAATTTCGAATTAACATTGAATAGTCCTTGCTGTTCGATTCGTGTTCTATCCTAGAATTCTGAACAATATGAAACTGTCGAATATTCGTTTGTTTTTCGAATGAATAACAACACTCATCGAAATCTCGAGGGACAGAGGCTCATGCAAGTATAAGGGCTGTTTCGAATAAGTTCTTCTGCAGGAGCGCCGTACGGTGGTTGCGCAGAGACGCCAGTTCCTGGGCAAACACACGGGGCAGATAACTTCTGCTCAGTAATTTCCATGGTCATTCAACAAGAATACCTCGCTTTAAAAGGCAGCCTATATACGAGTTTGTCGTCTCGATTTAGGCAATTACAGTTCATTATTTGGCCAGCCTCACCGTATTTGGGTCCCTTGAAATCGATGTTCGATGCACAGTAGCACATTTATGATCTCCAACGAATTGTACTGCGTTCATCTGGTTGACGTGCCCTTGCGTCATCTGGCGTTTTCGTCGTGCACTAGATTACTATAGAGGTAGTTGTTTCTTATTCACAAACTGCTGCGTTTAACAGACGTCTAATTGCGAACGCTGTTATATGCGTGCATAAAAAAAACGTAAATAAGTTTTTTTTTCTGTTTTTTCCTTTTAATGAAACAGACTCGACGGCAGCTTTACGTTTACCGAGCATGCGACATGCGGGGTCTTATTGCGGCTTCGGCCTCTCTCTCTCTCTCTCTCTCTCTCTCTCTCTCTCTCTCTGCATTATTTCTCGGCAAAGACCAGCCTTTCGACATGAAAGCAATTTCATAGTTTCTAAATTCTGTTCGTGTGTTGCATATTATACCCCCCAGCAAACCGTGTCACAGCCTCTCAATAGTGGTTGATGTTGCGGCAGTAGAATTTATAGCGCGCGCCTCCAGACCCTTTCGTTCGAGGTTCGTGGGGAGACAGTATGGCCACCTACGCTTATACGTTCCAGTACATCTTCCCTTTATACATACATGCTATGTTGCAGCACGCCTCACGGGTTATTGTCATAAGTATTGTCATAACACATATATTTCTACGGAATTTAAATCGAATGTTTATAGGCCTCTTACAGCCGTGGTACATCTATACTACGTAGTGTTCTATTGAAAATTCATAATCACTTGGATGGTACTATTTGGGCAGACCTGCTGCCCTTTCAACACTAAATGACACATATCGTCATATGTATATCTCTTCTTTAACGAAAGGTGTCGACTAAACCGGCCGGTGGACCACTCTGTATAAACAAATGCGATTCACTCGATACAGTTCTGTGCCGGTTGAAATACAATGACCGGCTGTCCCTCTATTCGCCATTTCTTTTTCTTCTTCTTATGTGAAACAAACACGTATGTGTTATATGGACCTAGAAATGTTAACCCTGTAAACGCGTTCGTCAGAGGTGGCTTCTCCACAATAAGAGGCTTTAGGGGGCGAAGCCTGTTTTACCGCTTGCTATGAGCGTTATCTCGGAAAAAAATTAATGTGAAAATAAAATGTATTTATAATAGAGAAAATTTATTTCAATGAAAAAAGAAACAGACGTTCGATTTAAAAAAAAGCGACCTTATTTTTTCTGTTTGTGCTAAAGAGGGTTTTTCTTGACTTTAACAGAAATGGTCCCCATACGGCCAAGTTCAAAATTTGTCATCATCACTGCGAGCGAAATGATATTTCTTCTTATAACTTATTTTACAATGCAGTTTTGGTTAACATACGCGGTGTACGCGGTGTACGTGTGTCTGTAACTTCTACCTAATCGGTTGTGTTCCTCAGTGGCTTGTCGCAGTTTTCTCGCGGTTGGTCGCGTTCTAGAAGAACGGTAATCTCATGCGTGTGCTCATATTCATCGCATACTAGTTTAGTTATTGCAACTTCTCCTTTTTTGTATTTGTTTTACTTTGCGTTTATCGTTTTCAAATAAGATATTCCTCTAGCTACCTCCTACCATCCTATTCTCGGCCTGTCCCCCTTAGGGGGTGCGAACCATGACAGAGGTCAATCATCATCATCAAGTCACCTATCCTTTCGCGTGATGGAGTATGCAGAGGGCCCATAAGTTATAGGATTTATTATATCCAGTCTAATACAGGCGCCTTCATAACGTTGATCCGAGCTCTGAATTCAGCCTGCTGCATGGTCTTGGTATGATCGAGTGTACATGCCTGCATCACATTCAGCTCATCGTCGCCGTCACCATTCACTTCTTTATATATATATATATATATATATATATAATCTCAAACTGTATGTAACACCGCATATATAATGCGATACACGTGCAGTGTGCACGGGGAGTTCGCCCATAATTCGTACTTGTCACTGCTTCACATCTTCGAGGACTTCAGCAAGTTCGATAATATAGCGATTTGGTTCTCCTTCATCGTGATGAACGCAGCACAGTGAAACGAACACACGGGGTGACAGGACAGAGCGCCGACTCGCAACTCGCTTTCCTGTCGTACGTTGTGTTTCAAGAGGCACTCACAGTGCTGTGCTTCCGCATGTGCTTCACAAGACGGTACAGCACAGGTTCATCTTTCGTGAAGATCATTAAGCAGTGTCAGTAACTGTCACGAAGGGTTGTTTTTGGCGATGCCCTCCTTGAACTGCAAGAAAGACTCGGACCATGGGGGAATGCTGCTTGTGCTTCTCGCGCTATCGAGATCATTATCTTTTAGATAATAATAATATTTGGGGTTTTACGTGCCAAAACCACTTTCTGATTATGAGGCACGCCGTAGTGGAGGACTCCGGAAATTTTGACCACCTGGGGTTCTTTAACGTGCACCTAAATCTAAGCACACGGGTGTTTTCGCATTTCGCCCCCATCGGAATGCGGCCGCCGTGGCCGGGATTCGATCCCGCGACCTCGTGCTCAGCAGCCGAACACCATAGCCACTGAGCAACCACGGCGGGTTTTTCTTTTAGAGAACGCGTGTCGGCCCGTGTGCTCTTATTCTGCGTTCTTTTTTTTTTATAACGTCTTAGTTTCTTTACTACACTCGTCGCTAAATTGCTTGAATGCTGATCACATTAACCTCAACGTTCATCGTGAGATGGGTTCCGCCAGATTTCTTTTATTTTTCGCTTCTCTCGCGGCAATCTGCTGGAGAAGCATGACAGGCGTACGGCTGGGCTAACCTCCTGAACTGTCATTAACATCCTTCCTTAATTTATATCCGCCACTGTCGTCGAAAACGAGTAGAGTAATCCATTGGCTATCATCAACATTGCCTTACGTCAGGTGCAATGCAATTGTGTTGAGTTATCGCGACACATATTTCTTTGTTTCTTTTCATAATTTTTTAAAATGTTCTCTTAAGCACAATTGAACGTCAAGGAAAATTACAAAAAATTGTTCACATTTATTCTTGAATACGGTGAGAACATTCGTATGAAAAACGATAGAATAATAATTAAGCAAGATGTTAGTAAGATACATAATCATTTATTGGTTTGATTAATTATCCGCAGCCGAAAACTTTCTCCAGCGCATTAAAACCACTGTATCTCTTTTCGCAAACATATCATGTGTTTAAATCACAAGGACACGACAGCTTTTCAAATAAATGTTTTAGCACGGGATGCTTTAGATGACCTGTGCTTGTCACGCTCTAGATTACCTGCGCTTTCCAACTTGGGCAAAAAACCCGAGGACACCTAAGCACGTCTTATGAGTTGTGTATGCGAAAGCATTAATGTCCAAGCGCTAAATGGCCTCGTCGCTCGTTTTGCTGCGCTCTTCCACTCCCTCACTTCGTCTGTGGTGTACTGGCGTGGGCACCAGTACACCGCAGTGCAGTAGTAAAGTACAGTACAGTAGAGAAACGCGACCGCGTTTCCCTACTGCCGAGGCTGCAGCCACCGACGATGCAGGTGCTTCAGACTCCACAGCGGTACGTGCTGCCCGAGCCAGCAAGCGCGAGGCGCGCTCGCGACGTGGCATCGCATCCAATGGGAAGTTGGGTGCCATTTTTTTTTTCGCTGCTACAGACGCCACACCGGCTTCGTTCGCTCAATGGGACATCTGACGTTTTCGCATCAAAACGGGTAGTGCCCGCAGAGCTTTTCGCTTCAGGAATTTCAGTATGGCATGGTTTACGAGAAAGTGAGTCATCAGTTATTGGAGAAAGTTACTCCAATGTAGAGAAAGGATCGTCTCTGGACATGCATTCCTACATTTGCACATCACATTGACAGGGGAAGAGCACGCAAAACGACGACAAGGGCGGTAAGTTTCAGCTGATTTATTCACGGCAACGCGTGGCAATATACATACATACATACATACATACATACATACATACATACATACATACATACATACATACATACATACATACATACATACATACATACATACATACATACATACATACATACATACATACACACATACACACATACATACATACATACATACATACATACATACATCTTTATTTCAGCAGCTCACAACTTATTACACATATCGTGCCCGCATAAGCGCAAGTCGCTTGTGGGCATTATATAGAGAACATATAGGCTGTTCAAACCGCAGATAGATTTTTTTTATAAGTGGTTGACCCGCTAGCCAGAGGAGTAATAATAGTACTAACATGCGCAGAA